>NW_027497640.1:0-138861 GCF_021521415.1 Bidens hawaiensis
CCGAAGCATTAATGCTTCGTAAAATCACTAAATATCATATATCTCGTCTATAATTGAACCCTCGATTCGTTCGGGTTTCAATAACTATCAATCGATTAATCGCATATTCAATACGATGAATTATTTATTCACACACAATCAATACAGTGAACCCTGTATTCTCAAATAGTTACTATGGTAACTCATGCACTCGACATTACATATGACGTAACTAACGTCTACCGGTTAGGGTATACCTGGTTTCGTCGGAATCGTTACATGGATGTCCCGATCAAATGCCGAAGGATAATATGAGTGAAGATTACTACAAAGACTTCTTCCATCATGATCACCCAATCGAACGACCCACACAGTTGTATTTCCGTGGAACGGAACAACTACCAATCAACAAATACGATGATCCACCGATGCAAAAGTACGATCCCCCAAGAACCTCAAGTTACCATCCATCAAGCATTCAGGAGTATTATCTGTCCGACATTCCGACGTATCATCCGTCAAGCATCCCGGAGTATTACCCGTCCGACATCCCGACGTATCACCCCGTCAAATCCCCAATCCGTCTTATACATTCTTAGCCATTAGACCAATCAAGGAGGAACCAAAGTCCGACTCATCTGACTGGATGCAATGTCATTCTGACCAAAGGCGTTGGCACACTCGAACCTCTGCCAACAACTTCGTTGATTCTCACCCTGACGATGGACACGAGAGTTATCGCTTGCATCAATTGGTGGCAGATACAACAAAAGATATGGAGAAAGAAGAAGAAGAAGAAGACCCCGAGGAAGATCCAGATGAATAGATCTCTGAGGCAGTAACGACAACAATGTAGAAACCAACAAACTGTGACTGCCCACCAGGACAAGGATGTGTGCAACCATTCTTCCACAAGAGTCCAAGTTATGGTTCTGTAGACCTGTATATGCAATATCTTCAAGAAATCAAGAACAAATATCCGCCAACCTTTCCACCATATCAAGGAAAGATTCGTTCAATCAAGGAACAAGCGGACGAGATCCGTCAACAAGAGGAAGCAGCTGAAGCATTCTTCAACTACCCGTCCGATGCTACCCTCGCCACCATATCCAAAGACTCGTATGACACCGTGATGATGGGATACCGTGATCCATCGTGAGAATACGGTTATCCGAATGTGATCCCGCAGTCCCAAGAAGAACATCTCGATCGAGCATTACACGAGACCGATGAGTTGAGGAAAAAGGTGGCCAAAGAAGGAAGCAAAAGGAATAAGGTTGTGTTTGTTTTTGCTTATAAGGTCTGCAAGGAGCAAATGTCTTCGGGCGCGCAGACATAAGCTCATGAAGACTGTTTGTTTTTAAAAAAGAAAAAGATCTGAAAACTGCTTTTATTGTCTTAAAAAAATAAGCTTTTTTCACCATCTTCACACATCCTCACACTTCTGAACATCATACCAAGTACCAACACCCAATGTCCAACACCACCACCACCCACCGTCCGCCGCCACCACCACCCACCGTCTGCCGCACCACCACCCACCACCACCGTCCACCAGCACCACCACCCACCGTCTGCCGCACCACCACCCCACCACCACCACCACCACCCACCGTCCGCCACCACCACCGTCAACCACTCACCAACGTTAACCACCATCACCACCACCCCCCGTCGGCCACAACTATCGTCCACTACCACCACCATCCACCACCACCACCCATTATTATATTTTTAGATTGCAGATGATTTTCAGTTTATAAAACAAACAGTATTATATTTTTAGATTGCAGACCTTCAGACCACATCTTCAGTTGCAGACAATAAATCAGATGAAATCAGATTGCAGACATATTTTGTCTTCAAAAAGAAACAGAACCTAAGATATGAGATAAGCTTATTCACAAATGCAACAACATGACCAAGATGGTGAAAAAGTTCATGAAGGACTAAGAATAGGATTAAGTGTTATTATAAACGTTTTATGTGTGTTCAAATAAAGAATGTTAAATCATTCTAAATAAGGATAGGAATATATATATCGAGTGACGATATATATATATATATATATATATCATTTAAGATGTATATATATGTGAATAAATAAATAAAATGAATAAAATATATGATTAAGAAAAGAATGTAATTCAGTTTCAGTATGTCAAATCAAAGTAATGCGGAAGCTTCTCGAAAGGAAGCAGAAAATCGTGAAAATAAAGATAAAGAACAAGAAAACGAAAAATGCCTGAAAAGCATATGAACCAAATACAAGAAATGATCAAAAAAGCTGTGAGAGCCGAATCTCACCTTAGGACCCAGACTAGGCAAACCTAAATCTGCCGAAACAATCTCGAAAATCCGTTAAATCACGTCCTAAACAATCTCACATTGAGGCGAGCGTTCATGAATCTAATATTGATGGAGGTATTAAACAAAAATTTAAGAAACTCAAGATAGAAAGATGCTCATTCAAAGACTTTAAAAACATTAGTCCAAAGGAATTCTATGGCGACAAGGGCGCCATTGCGACAGTAATATGGCTTGAGGAGATGGAGTCGATTGCGATAATAAGAAAGTGTTCTGAACAATAGAAGATCTAGTATACAGCCCAAATCTTCAAAGGCGAATCTCTGGAGTGGTGGAATACTTTTATCATGAGCAAGGGAAGACAAGGGTTGTACAAATTGATGTGGGTGGAGTTCAAAGATATGGTGTTGGCGAAATTCTGCCCGATGCACGAAACCGACCAAATTCAAACCAAATTCCTAAATCATAGAGTCGTAGGAACCAATCTGTGAGAGTATAACATAAAATTTCATGAGTATTGCCGACTCGTGCCCAGCTGGTAACCCCTGAGTCCAGCAAAGTCACACAACACATATTGGGACTCCCGCGGAAAATCCGCGACATGGCAAGATCTCACCTACCACAAGCCGCTGATTCTTCCATGGAGTTAGTTGGTTCTCAAATGAATGGTATGATCCGTAACAAAGAGGAGGGCAAAAGGGTGGTACCGACAAGCGACAACAAGAAAGGAGGAGATGTCCGATTCAAGGGAAAGTGTGTAGAACTACGAAAGACTGGAACCAACTCCAACTACACCCAATGCAAATTTTGTAAAAAGTACCACAAAGGTCGCTACCACCTTTGCTCCGTCTGCGACCACAACTTTTTGTGACTGTGTCACAAACCCGGCCACGCAACGGCCGATTGTTGGAAGAAGACGATGACTAGCTATAACTTCAAGGAAATGGGTCACCTACGCTTTGAGTGCCCCAAAAACACACCCGCTGCTGGTGGTGCGGGTGGAAGTGGCCAAAGAAATGAGGCAAAGAAAGGCAATGCAAGAGTCTTCATGCTCGACACAAAGAAAGCAGCCAACATGCCAGAAAGCATCACCAGTACGTTCTAAGTTAACGACACGTATGCTAGAGTTCTATTCGATTCAGGTGCCAACTTAAGTTTTATAAATTATAGCTTTTGTAGTCTATTAAACGAACCTCTAACGAAATTAAATAAAACTCTAAGCTTCGAGACCACTAGTGGTGAAATTGTTAAAATCTCCGAAGCCTTAGAGAACGGAAAATTATTATTAGCTTGTTACATTCTTCCTATTCAATTGTTGCCCATGACTCTTGCTGGTTTTGATATAGTACTTTGTATGAACTGGTTATCCAACAACCATGCTCGTATAATTTGCAATAGAAAACCCGTTGAACTTTGAGCCCCTGATAAACGTACCATTTGAATTAAAGGGGACAAAGACGTTGGCCAAGTTAGCATAATATCCATGATTACGGCTAACAAATGTTTAAATCAAGGATGCTTAGAATTCATGGCCTACGTTACCGAAGGAATCCAAACCAAAGGAGATAAAGGACGTACCTATCATCTCCGAATTATACGACGTCTTTCCCGACGAGCTGCCAGGAATCCCTCCCAATCGTGAAGTCGAGTTTAGGATTGATCTTATGCCTGGAACCGCACCGACAGAGATGAAAGATTTGAAGAAACAACTAGATGAACTACTCGAAAAAGGTTTCATCCGTCCAAGTTCATCACCTGTGGGAGTGCCAATTCTATTCGTCAAGAAGAAGGATGGATCCATGCGTATGTGTGTCGACTACCGACCACTGAACAAAGTACCCATCAAGAATCGATACCCTCTGCCCCGAATTGACGATATTTTCGACCAACTTCAAGGCGCGAGTTATTTCTCAAAAATCGATCTTCGTTCTGGCTATCTCCAACATAAAGTTCAATCGGAAGATATTCTGAAAACCGCGTTCTGAACAAGGTATGGACATTATGAGTTCACGGTCATGCCGTTTGGTGTCACTAATTCCCCAGCCGCGCTTATGGACATGATGAATCGAATCTGTAAACCTTACTTAGATAAGTTTGTTATCGTATTCATTAATGACATACTTATTTACTCTAAGTCTAAGGTAGATCATGAAACTCACCTACGAATCTTACTGGAATTACTTAGAACCGAGATGTTGCACGCCAAGTTCTCAAAAATACGAGTTTTGGCTTCACGAAGTACAATTTCTTGGACACAATCATAAACGTAAATGGAATTCAAGTCGATCCCGCTAAAACTAAAGCTATCTCAAAGTGGGAGTTTCCAAATTCGCCAACCGAGATATGAAGTTTCTTAGGTTTGGCTGGCTATATCGTAGGTTCATTAAAAATTTCTCTCGTATAGCTGTTCCTCTGACTTCGTTAACCTGTAAAAACATCAAGTATGAATGGGGAACCAATCAACAAGCGGCGTTCAATATACTCAAACAAAAACTCACCCAAGCACCTATACTGGCCGTGCCAGAAGGTACCGGGGACTTTGTTGTCTTTAGTGATGCATATCATTCTGGTTTGGGATGCGTACTAATGCAACGAAATAAAGTAATCGCTTACGCCTCTCGTCAACTCAAGGTACTCGAAAAGAACTACACAACTCACGATTTAGAGTTAGGTGCCATAATCTTTGCATTAAAGATATGGAGACACTATCTTTATGGAGTTAAATTTGTCTTGTATACTAATCATAAAAGTTAAGCACATCTTCGAACAAAAAGAACTCAACATGCGTCAAAGACACTGGATGGAAACTTTGAATGACTACGACTATGAAATCATTTATCAATAAGGCAAAGCCAACGTGGTGGCTGACGCCTTGAGTCGTAAAGAACATGAGAAGCCAAAAAGAGCTCGAGCGCTAAGAACAGAGCTCCAAGTAGGTCTGATCGAGCAAATATAATCTGCCCAACTCCAAGCGATTAATGAAAACAATATCTCCGGCGAAATACGTAACGGCACCATTGACTTGCTAGTCAAGGGTGACGATGGTATACTTAGACTTGGAACAGGATTTGGGTACCAATCGTTGTAGACCTGCAAGAAAAGATCTTTAGCGAAGCTCACAAGTCCAAGTATATGATCCACCCCGGTAGTGACAAAATGTATCAAAATCTTAAGTCGAACTACTGGTGGAACGGAATGAAAAAGGACATCGCTTTGCATGTTGCAAAATGCTTAACGTGTTTGAAAGTTAAGGCTGAACATCAAAAGCCCTCGGGATTGCTCCAGCAACCCGAACTCCCCGTTTGGAAGTGGGAATTGATAACCATTGACTTCATCGCAAAAATCCCAAAAACGACACGACAACATAATGTAATATGGGTTATCGTCGATAGGTTAAAAAAATCTGCACATTTCATACCCATTGATGAGTCATATTCGATGATAAGTTAGCACGAATCCATGTGAACAACATTGTTGCTTTGCATGGAGTGCCGTTGTCTATCTTCTCTGATCTAGACAGTCATTTTACGTCTCATTTTTGGAAAGCTTCCAACAAGCTTTAGAAACTCAATTAAACCTTAGCACTGCCTATCATCCTCAAACCGATGGGCAAAGCGAAAGGACAATTCAAACGCTTGAAGATATGCTCTGCGCTTGTGTGATTGACTTAGGCAGAAGTTGGGACAACCATCTTCCCGTAATGGAATTCTTGTGTAACAATAGCTATCACACACTTCAAGTCACACCGTTCGAAGCGTTATATGACCGAAAATGTAGGACGCCGGTATGCTGGTCTGAAACTGGAGACAGTCAATTGTCTAGACCCGAGATAGTCCAAGAAACCACCGATAAGGTTTTGCAAATCCGCGAATGACTTAAGACGCACGAGACCACCAAAAAAGTTACACTCATGTCGTCGTAAGCCGTTGGAATTCGGTGTAGGAGATAGAGTTCTATTAAAATTTCGCCATGAAAAGGCGTTGTTCGCTTCGGTAAGAAAGTAAAACTTAGTCCTCGATTCGTAGGACCATTCGAAATACTCGAGCGAATCGGTATTGTCGCATACCGTTTGCGACTACCCGAGGAAATGAAAGGGATACACGATGTATTCCACGTCTCTAATCTGCGTAAATGTATGGCCGATGAATCATTGTCGATGCCTTAAAAAATGTTGAAATTAATGAAAATTTAAAATTTGTAGAACGACCAATACAAATCGAAGATTCAAAAACAAAGAAACTTAATAGACGAACGTTGAAATTAGTTAAAGTAAATTGGGACTCATGAAGAGGCCCAGAGTATACTTAGGAACTTGAATCCGAAATGAAGAAAAAGTAACCCCACTTGTTCTAAGAAGCAAATCTCGCGAACTAGATTCATTCGAAGGTGGGGAAGATGTAACATCATGAAAATTTCGGACCAAAATTGCCAATTTCAAAACATGAAGGGCTAAAAAGAAAATCTGCCATCTGGGTCGGTCGCGATACGCGACGACCTTAGGCCCAACGTCATCGCATATCGCAATGACATGGTCTGACATGAGGCACGTGTCCTGCCACGTGTCCCTACATGGCACAAAGTTCACCACGTGGCACCGCATCTGCCACGTGGCAAGGCTAATGGTGATTCAGCAACCCTATGTCACGATATGTGACGAGGGAATCCTTTGACCATCACGTATCGCGATGGTCTGGCAAACTTGCTTATAAAAGTAGGCCATCGGCCCTCCCATTCAACACACCAAATCTCACACATCTTTCTCTCTCTAAAAATACTCTCTCTCACTAGAAATCACCTCATAAAACGTGACATGACGTACCTCAAAATTCGTCCCTTAAACCGATGATACCCCAAAGTACCGACGACGATATCTCGAAGAAAGTGTCACTAAGGAGACAGGCCGACGACCACCTCGAAGTACGTGCCAACAAGTCGTGAAGATTGGAGTGCATCGATTTTCGTGCCAAGGGTGTGCTGATCAAGAAACTCAAGAAAACGTGACGCCGTCGAAGTGCAGCCCAAGTTTCTAGGGTTTTTATAAGCCAACAAAGGTAGGTATAATGACAAATAAAATATAATACAATATTAAAGGCTTAAAACCCTAAGTCGAGTATATAGTCGATACCTCGAAAGTAAACAAAAGAAAACATAACAAATAAATATAAAAAAAGAAATATAAAAGTAATATGATTCTTTGTTATTAATATTTTTTAAGTTTATTATTATTATTCATAAATACTAAAGTAAAGTACAGTATACGTTTCTTGAATAAGAAGAAACGTAGTGTTTAAAGAAAAGTAAAACAAGTACACCTAGAGGTTTAACTTGTAAAAAAAAGAAAGAATATTTAAACTAAAGGTCATAAGCCAGATTAAAGATTCGGTATTAATAAAAGGTTGTACTCGTACTATTGGTCTGAGATAACCAGGAAGAACCGATCAGTGTATTGAAGCTGATCTTTTCAAAGAAAGGTGAATACGCCCAACTTAATAAACTTGTTTAATAGATTCAAATAAATGAAATGAATTACATGAGATTATGTATCTTTAAAACATTATAAACAAAGGTAACTGCTGGCCCTCAGGTTGCGAGTACGTTTTTTTGGATCCTCTCATATGTGGTAAGTTGGTGGGCACACCGTGCAACACTTGTTCATTTGCCTCCGCCACGATGGGCCGGACCTAAGTTACGTTCGAGTGAGGGTGATCATGTGTATACCGATGGTATCTAAGTTTTATCGAACGCTGCGGTGTTTGCTGAGCGGTTCAAGTAGAGCTAAGTTTATAATTGTGTTTTGTTTTAACTTGATTATTCCTAAGCCACGATGGGCCGGACCTAAGTTATGTCTCGAGGGGTAATCAAGTAAAAGAAATACTTTATACGTCAGCTTATTCACCAGCATGTGTTGTTGACGTATTTTTAAACATTTTAAAGGTAATGAAGAATATTCGCTTGAAGCATCGAAGTGGAATAGGCGATCTGATGGCTCAGTTCATTTTTGTTTAATGTTAAACTTAAAATGGTGGTTTTGGATAAACAGGTAATATTTGTAAACACTTAACGGGTATTTTAAAATCCCGTCTTTTGATTGTAAATAATCATATTTTAATCCACGCTAATATTTCCGCACAAACCCTTAACTCTGATTTATTTACAAAAGAGGTATCAACTGTTGGTCACACGCCCAGGTCTAAGATGGGGGTGTGACACAATGTATCAGGACCTCCAACAGAAACTTGTTCAAAAGTTTGGAGATTAAATCAAAAGCAGTGAATACATTGCTACAAAGAGGCTCGTTGATGATTAAGGTGGCAGTTCTAGTGGACGCAAGACTTCTAATATAGACGCATCTGATCCACTAGAACAATATCTCTCTGCACCTCCAAGAACTGCTGAGCAATCAGACGGACTTCAAAAGAAGATCCTGATCATGAAGAACTCAAATCAAAATGGTGAATCTTCTAATCATCCAAACAGGTTTATCGTTGAGCTCAAGAAAGGGTTCTCCGACAAGTATGGTGATAGGTCTGGAGTTATGTCATGGGAGTTCGATGTTGACAAATCCATGTGGTGGGTAAAGTGAATGTCCGGGACCACTGAGTATTATAAGAAGATGAAGGACTTTGGATCTTGGACGAAGGTTGATCTTAGTGACCTAATCAATGCTCCATTTCACAATCCAAACAACAAGAGGGCTATCAACTTTTGGAACTTATTGAGGAAACAAGTTCTTAAAGGATTCCCGAATATGTCAACAGCTGAGTCGTTTTTGAAAAAGGCCAAGGGAGTTAGAGACCCAAAGACTGTAAAGACTATGGTCAACGTGATGTGGCCCGCCACCAACAAAGCATCTCACATTCCTCTATCCACGTCTATTCTAGAGGGATCACTTGATGAGATGCAGTTCTGGACGTACGACAGTGAGACTGCTACAGTTGTCATTCATCTACGATAGGGACAGTTTAGGTTCTTCAATCCACGTGATTTGCTGACATTCCATGAACGAGACATCAAGACTCTAAGAAAATTTCAGATCGTTGCTGAACCATTGTTTGAGGCTGCGGCGAAAGAATACACAAGGATGGTGGGATCGATTATAAGAACGGGTTTGTGGTTTGGAGGATACAGAGAAGCATATGCTAACATTCTAGAGCATGATTAAAGGTGAAGATACTAACATTGAAGTTGATATCATATTGAAATATCCATTTTAAGGACTTACAATCCTTCATTTAGTTTTCACCAAAATTCTTCAAATTGCCATATAGCATTTTCTAACTTCTTTTTCATTATTATTTAAAAAAAATAATATTTTCATCAAAAACATCCGCTCCCTTCAACATGCATTCTTAGAAAACTTAAAGGGCATTTTGTGTAAGTTTTTTTACAAAACAAAAGATTGTTTTGGAAACTTAAAGATGATTATTAATATTTGTTTATTATATTTCATAGAATTATAATTACTTAACATTAAACATAACATAACATATATAATTCCCCGATTTATCTAATTTATCGAGATTTATGGTGTCTTATATATTCAAACGTAACTAATGTCATGTGTATTGATTATACCCATATTACCAGTATTTTAAAATTAATCCACTCTAATATTTATTTACTTTAACATTACTATAACATAGTTACAACAATTAAGGATTTAAAATTCGGTTCCCATTTTTAAAATCATTTCCATTATATTTGTATATGAATTTATAGCTACATAAATTACATATTTAAGCTTTCTTGCATATGTATTGTATTTTCCGTTGTCATTATTTTTTGTTGTTTATTGTGTGCAGACATGCTTCTTGGATTGTTGCAAGGGCAACAGAAAATGTAGAAAACTTATATATCTTCTGCCATCTTTATGATAGACAATGAGTTATAATTTGGCATGTGCATTGTAGTTTGGTTATTTAATTTTGGTTGCATCATGAGTGGTGATATGAGCCATGGCCATTATTTTGCTTAATCATATTGAGGTGTAAAGTGTTAGTATGTTTGCTTCTCTTTTCATAAATCTTTGTTCATGGTTTTTTTTTTTAATTTCTGGATGCTTAATCATAATACTTTGTTCATAATTGTAACTATAACATTTAGACAATTTTTTAGAATGTGTATAATTTGGCAATTAACTTAAAATATGACTTTTTTTATATAATCTTTTATTGATTTCGGTTTTTTATTATATGATTTTGTTGAATCGGGTCTTTTTTACATGATTTTTGTTGGTGTTTTCAGATTAAAAAAAAGTTTTGTAAAAACGTTTGTTAACTACTATAAAATCATGTTGTTTAATTTTATTAAAATTAATACTAATGTTGAAGTTTATTAAGACACAAGGTTAATAGGTAAAAAGTTAAAATTTAGAATTAGACAAGTTGTTAACAAATAACTTTCGAAATTTGGATGATAAAAGAGTCTTTGCCTCAATCTAGACTGGTTAAATCCAGGGTTAAAATGCATACAGAATTTGAATTGTAACAAAAAAGAAGAAAAACAAGAAGAGTTCTTTCAAAATTTTGATGATAAAAGTCTTTACCTCAATTTAGAATCTATAATATATATAAACGAATACACAAAAATCATACGTGTCGCGATGTGGTCGCTCCACCCCTTTATGGAAGCCATCAGATTGCTTGATTTTTAAATGGAGGCTTCTCATGCATTTAACCCAAATTCACGGGTATGGATCTTACCAAACCCATATATTCCTTAATTGGGTTATAACATCTCATTAAATTAAAGCTTAATCTCACCAAATACTTGATGTAAAAATCCTATAAAATAAGGATATATTAAAAATTAATATATGATATTTTTAAAATATATTATTATAAATAAGAAACAATTTTATGGTAAAAAAAAAATAAACGGGTCTTGGGTCTCACCAAACTCATATTTAAACCGGGTTATAACATCTCATTTATTTGTGAAACCTTATCATCAAACCATAAATATATTCTTAACTTACATATAATAAATATAATTAAAATTCAAAAATCATATAAATACTATAAACAAATAATATAAAACAACCTCCGTAATACGGTGATTTTAAGTTAATTAATAAGAAAATAAAGTATAATAAAATATTACTAAATTGAATAGTAAAATATATTATTATAAATAAGAAACAATTTTATGGTAAAAAATAAACGTGTCTTGGGTCTTACCAAACTCATATAGCTTTTAAATCGGGTTAAAACATCTCATTTATTTGTGAAACATTTTATCATCAAACCATAAGTATATTCTTAACTTACATATAATAAATAAAATTCAAATTCAAAAAACATATAAATACTGAAAACAAATAATATAAAACAACCACCGTAATACAGTGATTTTAAGTTAAATAATAAGAAAATAAGGTATAATAAAATATTATTAAGTTGAATGGTAAAATATATTATTATAAATAAGAAACAATTTTATGGTAAAAAAAATAAACCGGTCTTGGGTCTCACCAAACTCATATAGCTTTTAAACCGGGTTAAAACATCTCACTTATTTGTGAAACCTTTTATCGTCAAACCATAAATATATTCTTAACTTACATATTATAAATAAAATTAGAATTAAAAAAACATATAAATACTAAAAACAAATAATATAAAACAACCTCCGTAATACGGTGATTTTAAGTTAATTAATAAGAAAATAAAGTATAATAAAATATTATTAAATTGAATAGTAAAATATATTATTATAAATAAGAAACAATTTTATGGTAAAAAAAATAAACGGGTCTTGGGTCTCACCAAACTAATATAGCTTTTAACCGGGTTATAACATCTCACTTATTTGTGAAACCTTTTATCATTAAACCATAAGTATATTTTTAACTTACATATAATAAATAAAATTCAAAAAACATATAAATACTAAAAATAAATAATATAAAATAACCCCCGTAATACGGTGATTTTAAGTTAATTAATAAGAAAATAAAGTATAACAAAATATTATTAAATTGAACAGTAAAATGAATAGTGTTTTTATGATGAGGAGAAAATTCCCTTTTTAATATATATACTAAAACATAAAAATTCTTACATGTCGCGATGTGGTCGTTCTCAATTTTTTTTTTTTAGAGTCACCAGATTTGCTTGATTTTTAAATGGAGACTTCTCATGCATTTGACCAGAATTCACGGGTATGGGTCTTATCAAACCCAGATATTCCTTAAACGGGTTATAACATCTCATTAAATTAAAAACTAATCTCACCAAATATTTAATATAAAAATCCTATAAAATAGGGTTATACTAAAAATTAATATCTGATTTATTTAAAAAAAGATATATATTATTTATAATTAAAAAACCAATTTTATAGTAAAAAAATAAACGGGTCATGAGTCTCATCAAACCCATATAGTTTTTAAACCGGGTTATAATATCTCATTTATTTATGAAACAACTTATCATTAAACCATGAGTATATTATTAACTTTCATATAATAAAAAAATAAAAATTCAAAAAATAAATAAATATTATAAACAAATAATATAAAACAACCCCGTAATACGGTGGATAAAATTAGTGGTTAAATAAAGGGTTAAAATGGATCAAAAATTTCATTTGCAACAAATAAGAAGAAAAAAAAAAGAAGTTAAGTGACTTGTGAATAATATTTTTTTTCAAGTTTAACATTTTGTAAATACTTATACTTTTTTTTGTTATTTTATTTTATTACAAACCCGTGTATTATACGGGTTCTAACTTACTAACTACTATAGGAATATGTGGTTGATACGTCAAATGCTGTTGCGTATGCTGCATGACATAGACTTCAATATTAACGAAAATTAAGATAATAGTTGAATATAATAATGTAATGTAAAATAAGATTACGTATTACCAAGGTTTATTAATTGTTAAGCTACCAGTTGTTATTATGAATTTAAGAAGTAATGCATATATAAAGATAAATCCGCACATAGTTTATTCGTTGGTAACATATTCTCGAAGAACCCTTATTTGTTTTGTGAGTGATTTTAATTAAATTATATAAAGCCGATCGATCCGGAATGATCCCAATCTCTATCCGTATTACGTATACCTCATTCATCCAATTATTAATTCTTGAAGACTCCATATTTGTTTAATTCTGCATAATTTTAAATTTCATGATGACGATGGGAACAATCCAATTTCTACTAATGCATGACTTAATAATTTTTAATCATAAAGTGATAATCTTTATCTTCAACATGAATTTACATATAGAAAAAGTCAAAAATCACAACCTTTATCTCCAATTGTATAACAAACGCCATTGTTTATTTTATATGCTAATAATAATAATAATCTAATATTGCACTCAATCTTTTTCTTCCATTATTACTTTAAAACCTACAATTTTCTTAACCAAAATTTCTTTCAAAGAAAACCAAACTTGATCATGGCGGTGTCGGTGGAGCGGTATAATACAGGCGGGTTTGTGGATGAGATGAGGGCTGTGGCTATGAAGTTGCATAGTAAAGATCAATCTAAGGAAGGTGAAAAGGAAACTCAAGGGAAACCATGGCCTAAATGGGAACCTACCATTGATGGTTATTTGAAGTTCTTGGTGGACGGTAAACTGGTTTATGATACCCTTGACAAGATTATTGATAAGGCTGATTTCCCTGAATGTGAGTTTTTTCTTTTTTCTTTTTTAAATTAAAAGAGGATTGATATTTTTCTTTCCATTTTTGATAAATATTGTTTTTTTTTTCTTATTCACAATTAAACATGTTTATACATTTGATCTCACAAAATGATATGTATTTTGTAAAAAGTTTTTAATAGTCATAGAAACATCCAAACGATTTACAATCAAGTAGCAGGTAAGCGGGTAACAAGCTGACCTTTTATAAAAATATTGTTTTATTAACAGAAAACATTGATTTTTTTTATCACAAATAAACATGCTTACATATACTGATCTCACAATTCATTAGAATTTTGTGTAAAGTTTTCGTCTTTTTCATGAACTAGTTTTTATAAAAAGCTATATTTATTTATATTTTTATGTAGAAAAGATTGATTTTTGTAAAAGCTGATTTCTATTACAATCAAACATTTTTAGGCATTTAATCTCACAAAGAATTAGAGTTTTTCTTGAAATGATTTTTATAAAAAGATTAATATTTTTTCAAATAATGGAAAAAAGTTTGATTTTTATATATGTTAATTAAGACTGAATTTTTATTACAATTAAACATGTCTATACCTCTTATCTCACAAATTACTAAAACTTTTTGTATAAGAATCTGGTCTTTTTTCATGAACTATTGGCATGTAGATGCTGAGTTCAGGAACACAGGGCTGGAAAGGGCAGGAAATCTGGCAAAAGATTTAAAGTGGTTCAAGGAACAAGGTCATGTGATCCCTGAACCTTTATCACCTGGGCTGGACTACTCTCTCTATGTGGAACAACTATCAAAGAATGACCCACAAGCTTTTATCTGTCATTTTTATAATACATACTTTGAACACACTGCGGGAGGTCGGATGATTGGAAAAAAGGTAAGATTACAGTTAGGGTGTTCATAAACCGTTGAATTTAACTGACCGAACCATCCAAACTGAAGAAAGTTGGGCGACTTGGTCTGTTAGAAATATACATGTTGCTGTTCACGGTTCGGTTTTAATGATATGACAGTTTCGTTTACGGTTTGGAGCTTCAAACAAGTCATGTAAACCAAACCGGCTGTTTCACATTTTTTTCTTCTCATTTAGGAATATCTATCTATCTATCCATCTATAATATAGGGGTGGGACCTAGAGAGAACTCCTCTTAAAGAGAGAATTAGAGAGCTAGTAAAGAATTATTTTTAACTATTTTAAAAAAAATTATTTTGTGATTTTTTTTCTTTCCTCATTCGAATAAGGTGATATTGATACTAAAAAAAAACTTGTCGGTGTAGTACTGTAGTGCATTTGTGCACTAATGCCTATTGCATATATACAATAGTGTTTTATTGCATATAATACAACGCAATTGCATTATCCAATACACACTATTGAATATATGCAAATACGACACTAATAATTGTATGCAAAACACATTATCGCATATATGTAATACAAAACTAATGCACATATGCACTAAATCGATTTTTTTTTACTTTTTGTATATAATATAACACTATTGCAAATAAACAATACAAACAACTATGTATATGTTATTCAACACTATTTCAAATATCAAAATGCACACTATTGCACATATGCATTATAAAAAAAGTCGATGTATTGCATTTATGCATTACTCGTTTATTTTTTTTATTTTTTTTGTGGTGACGAATAACAACATATAAGAAGTATGAAAGGAAAAAAATTCTAATTTTTTTTTTAATTAAATTAAAAATACTTCATTATTAGTTCTCTAGTTCTCTCTATAAAATGGAGTTCTCTCATAATCCTCTCCCCTATAATATATATATATATATATATATATATATGTATATATATATATATGTATATACACACATAAACGAAAGCTGCCTAAATTCTCTCAAACCACCAGATTACTTTATTTTTAATGAAGGATTCTCATGCATTTGACCCGAATTCATGGGTATGAGTTTCACCAAACCCAGATAGCCCTTAAACGGGTTATAATATCTCATTATATTAAAATTAATCTAATCAAATACTTGATATGAGAAATCCTATATACTAAAAATTAATATGTATTTTTTAAATATATATATATATAATTTATAATTAAGAAACAATTTTATAATAAAAAAAATAAGTGGGCCATTGGTCTCACTAAACCCATATAACTTTTAAACCGGATATAATATCTCATTTATTTGTGACACTTTTTTATCATAAAATTCTAAGTATATTATTAATTTTCTTACAATAAATAAAATTAAAATCCAAAAAATTATATAAATATTATAAACGAATAATGTAAAACAACATATGATAATGCAACTAAATTACAATACATGTTGCGCGCAAAAAAAGGCGGGGGGGGGGGGGGGGGGAGAAAAGAAAAACTATAGAATTAAGAATCTTAGTATTATATATATATATATATATATATATATATATATATATATATATATATATATATATATACGAAATCCTTGAAAGCTTTCTGGTTACTTTTTACATTCTCTCAGGTCATCATATTGTTTTATTTGTAAATGAAAGTTTCCCATGCATTTGACCCGAATTCACGGGTATGAGTCTCACTAAACCCAGATAACGTTAAACGCGTTATAACATTTCATTATATTAAAAATAATCTCACCTTGATATGAAAATATTATAAAATAGGGATATACTAAAAATTAATATCCATTTTTTTATAAAAAAATATTATTTATATTAAGTAACAATTTTATATTAAAAAACAATAAATAAGCGGGTCATGGGTCATGCCAAACCCATAGCTTTTAAACGGCTTATTACATCTCATTTATTTGTGAAACCTCCTAGATTATTAATTTTCTTACATTAAATAAAATTAAAATCCAAAAAATATAAATATTAGACACGAAAAAGAAACACAATCCCCAGTAATATGGGGTATAAAAATTAGTAAAGTTATATAGACGTATATTATATTTTAGATTCTTAATAATTTTTAATTTGATTCAATATTATAGTTTTGAAAAAAAAGGCTTTTTGTCAAACTGTGAAAAGAAAGCTGTAAAACCATGAAAGCAGCTGGTTTGGTTTGTTTATTTTTCAAAAACGTAGTTAGCCGTCTGACTGAAAATTGATGTCAAAATAGACCAAACCGGACCATAAACATCACTAATTGGAGTTGTAGACGGTTTAAAGATTAAATATGCTATTTTGTGTATATAAATTTACGTTTTTATGTAAATTTTATGCAGGTAGCAGCAATGATATTGAATGGTAAGGAACTTGAATTCTACAAATGGGATGGTGATCTTTCCCAACTATTGCAAAATGTTAGGGAGAAGTTGAATAGAGTTGCAGAGGTAATTTCATAGTCAAAACTAATAACTTTTAATTTGACAAATTATAATAAATACTTTTTTAACTTCTTGTCTGATGCAGTGTACTCTAGACAATTCTTACAAATTAGAAGTTGTAGATGTCAAATCTTTAGAAAGTACACCAAGTTTGAACTCTAAAGTCAAAAGTGTGGTTTTGCTATGATCTAATGCAGTTTTTATGGTTTAATCAGAACTGGACAAGAGATGAGAAGAATAGTTGTCTTCAAGAAACTGAGAAATCATTCAAATTTAATGGTAAGATTCTGAATTTGATCTTGGCGTGATCATGAAAGGAGCTTGAATATTGTTGCTTTTAATAGTCTTCAATTGTATAAACATATGCCACATATTGTACATAATCTTTCTCTTGTATAAAGCTTTGAAATAACGTAACTTGACCAGAAATTGGACTCATTCAACTTATAAAAACCAAAAGAACTTAATAAACAGAAACAACAGATTCATCCCTTTAGCACTGATCTCATGTTCGAATTTTACTTTCATTGGTTTGCTACCATAAGCTTTTGATGACCATCTGCCTAGCACAACCTGCCATTCGCCTAACCCAGTTAGTTAACAGGGTATTAACAGGGTCCTGTAAATTTTTCGGTCATGTGTTCTCATGGTTAAATTAAAAAGGTTCCAAGAATATTTAAAAGATCATTCAACAATAAATGTTGCCCCTTTTTATTGACATGTGTTTTGAGTTTCTTATCTAAAAATTATTCTATTCAGATACATGTCACATAAATAAATCTTAATACCATTATTTGTATTTTCCTGCCTGGATCAAACTACATTCAATTCAGGAAAGAAAAAAGTGGTCACGGAACGAAATGGGTTCATACTGTGACTAATAATGAAAAATATATTCATATTAGTCTATGCGTTGTGATCGTATGTTAGTGGGTCGAAGAAATTTTTACACCCAAACATGAAAATCATCACACATGAACACAAACACGACATGTGTTCGCGGGGGCGCATGAACATAACATATTTAACCCGAAAAGATTGTTTAACTTTATTTTGTGCATATCCATAACCTAAATTCTAAAGTTACATAATTAATACCTTTAAAAAGCAATTATGTTTAAAATATGACAATATATTATTGAAGAATACCTTACTGGTTTATTTGGGTACCGAGATGAAGAAAGAAAGTAAAACACAACAAATTTGGTCGTTTTTCAAGAGATTTTTGGGTTAACTATGCTAATAAACTTCAAGATATGTTATATAGACAGAATCTTATACCTACAACGGGGTTTAATTGATCAACTTTGACTAAAAAAGTCAAACGTTCTAAAAGTACAATAAGTAAGAACCAAAAATATTTATGCTGCCATTACTCAACAAATTGATCAACTTTGACTAAAAAAGTCAAACTTTCTCCAAGTACAATAAGTAAGAACCAAAAATATTTATGCTGCCATTACTCAACAAGCTCAAAGATCCAAAACAAAATGCAAAGCCCAGAAAGATGAAACCTAAATTGTATTAATCTTTTGGTAATTATTACAATTTTTTACTTTCTATACAACAAATACACACTTGACTCAAAACCAATAAATTCAATCAATCTTATCAAAAAGTAGTAAAACAATGAATATCCTACAAAAACTCTACAACTAATCCTTAATTAGTACATTGAGCATCAGTACCATGTTGCACACGATGAGTATACCCAAGGCCAAAAATGTAATTCTTAATTTCTTTTGAACTAGTGTTACTAGCTTGCAACAGTCTTTCATCTTTCTCATATATCTAATATGGAGCTTCACCTTTCTTTATTGGCAATAACTTTTTTGCCCCTTTTAACATGATACTCCTAACCTTGAACATCTATTTTCACAACCAGCACACGTTTGTTCTCGGGTATCATTTATCGAGTTGAACTGATCTTACTTGAAGTTCGATTTCTTCGTTCTATTTAAATGCCATTTTAGCGCCCTTTGCTGAAACCGCAATATTGTCTAGCCTCCCAACCAACTGTATCACGTCCAAAGAATTAATCCAGAAAAACTGCAAGCCCATGAAGAATCACAGATGCAAATGTAGTATTGTCTATCAAAATGGATCCTACCAGCTTGTATGTCGGGTCATACAAGCCATATAACCTTTTTTACCTATCAAATGGTACGGCCCATATGATGGGACGAAAAAGGTCATATGGCTCGTATGACTTTGTCAATGGGCAAAGCAATCATTTCTTTATGTGTCAAAACATTATAAAGGTGGCGGGCCTCATGATTTGGCCCTCATACGACCTGTATGACTTTTTCACCCGATCATTCATTGGTTAGTTTTGGGTTTCTGAAAACATCTCGCCTTTTGTTTTTACAATGGCATATTCGATTTCGATTTTTACGGGTTTTTTTCGTTTGGGCTTGAAATTTTTTAGCCGGAAAGAAACCGGTCATCATGCTCGGATTTGCAAACCGACCATCATGCTCGAATTTTAGAAATAGGCCATCGTGTACGGTAATGGAAAACCAAAACCAAATAGTTGCATGTATGCCCTCATGCTCGGGTCGTAATTAACATCGACTGGGTACGGATATTGAGGGATCAGTTGGGTGGTATTCAGTTGTGGATTATTTGGGTTGGGATTGTTTGAGTCTGGTTGTTGGGAATACTGACTGAAACCGAATATACAATTATTTAATGGATTCGTATTTGTGGGTACATAATGAAAGTGAAGGTGAAACTGAAATTGAAAGATGATGAAGATGGTGAAGTTGATGGTTTTATATAAATAAAATTGTCTTTTTTTATTTTGTATTTTTTTAATATTAATGTTGTTCAACGGTCAATTTTTTTTAAAAATGTGCCATGCCAAAGTTATGTAGAAAATATTTTGAATAAAAATCACCAAAACTCGAGGGGGGGGGGGGCGTTGCAGCCCGGTGTTTTTCGGCCCAACACGCCGCTTTTTGTGGCAATTACCAACGGTCTAATGGAGGCGAAGATGAAAATGAAGATGAAGAGGAAGAGGGTTCTAGGGGGTGGTGAGTTTGATGGGTCAGTTTTTATTCCATACATAAGATGGGATCTAGAGAGTAAGTGGGAGTGAGTGAAGTTTTGTTTGGGTTAACGAGAGGTTAAAAAAGAAGATTAGACATTTAGACATATTGACACCGAAAATCATAAAATAAATAAATTTGCACCTGGTTAGGTACGCTAGCGGTTACAACATACAAAAAGAAAAAATTCTCATAATGACCTAAATAAGTAGAGAGTTCAAAAAATGACTCCAATAAAAGCCGACCCCTCAACTCACCACCCTCAAAACCTACTCCTCCAACAAAAAAGAAAATGACTCCCCCAATAAAAACATTAAGAAATGTTTAAATCGTGGTATATTTACTACCACATATTTATTTGTTAATAATTCCAACAATAAAAGATACAGATGTAATCACACATTTCTTACCCGATTAGGTCGACCTAGATGAGACTCAACCAATTACCAAATACTACTTCAAGAATCTGATTATCATATCAATTTGATGAGACAGATGAAAAAGCGAAACAACAAGTTCATCACCACTAGAACACATATAGATGATGTAACAAAAGAATCCATGTTTGACATTAAAACTCAAACACTTCCTCCTTTGGAACAAGAGGGGTAACATGTCAAGCGGACTTATGGTTGTGTTCTGGCGGCAGCAATTCGAAGAACAAAAGGTTCATTTGACCGGGTTGTGTAGCAGGAGCACTGGATACGAGCATCAGAACTTTGATAGGGTTTTCAAAGTTGTAGCAGGGGCATTGGTTCAAAAGTCAAATGGTTTTTGGTGAAGATAATTTCGAGGAAATAAACAAGTTGAAGTTAAAAAAAGAACGATCTTCATTCGATTAGATGACCAGAATTTCAACCAAATGAGTGGATATGCGACTTCATACGACCAAGTAAATTGTCGGGAATGGGTCATGGAGGTAGTTGAGTTCGGGAGAGCCGGAAGAACACAATCATCGATGAAGAGGAGTTTCGGGAGGTCAAGACCGATATGATGTAGACTAAGATGATGAGGACCGATATGGTCAAGATCTGTTAGTGTATGATTTGGTATCCGTAGCCAATCGCATAAGTTAGAAATAGTTTAGTCTATATATTTATTGTAATATGGCCATTCGCTATGGATTGTATAGCGAATGGGTCCATTCGTTATAGACTAGGCTATTCATTAAGTTATAAGCCCATTCGCTATGAATTGTATAACGAATGGAGACCCATTCGTTATGCAATATAACGAATGACTTATCCGTTAAGGTATTACCCATTCGTTATGGTAACATAACAAATGAGGTTAGTCTAACGAATGGGAGTTGATGACCTATATATGGGCAGCTACTACTCATTGAAAAGTAGAGATCCGAGCTTAATTTATCAAGGTACCGTTACCATGCCGGATTCTCTGTAGCTTAAGTTATTCATCATAATGTATTCTACCATAAAGTATCAATAAAGTATTTCCTTAACATAACATATTTGTTTTCTTAACGTATCGATGTATCGTTGTTAGTGGCTAGATATTGGCTCATAAACGTGTTCAATAGTGGTATTAGAATAGACGGCTGCTCTCAATACGTCAAACTAAGGTATCAATCCTGTCAGAAATGTGTTCTTCGTGTTAATCGGGTTTGGTATAATTTGGTCAGATTTGGATCAAATTAAGGTATTATTGATGGAATTGAAGGCTGATTCGTGTTTATTGATGCAACCCGCATCTTCCTGTGGATTTTGGTGATTAAATATGGTGAATTGAAGAATCCACCATTGATGAAGATGATACTGTTTGATCAAATTGATAATGATTCAGTGGTTTTTATGTTAAATTGATTATAGGTTCATGTTCGTGATGTTAAATCCGAACATTCGTTGTGAATTTCATGATTAATTATGTTTTTTTAATTGAATCTGCCATGGATGAATCTTGATTTGCAGATTCCAGTGAAGAAAACCATTTTCCCGACGATATAAAGGAATTTTCCTGCGATTCACGCTTTTTCGGTGAACAGTAGCAAATTTAACAACCCATTCATTAATTTACTTATGCCATTCGTTATGGGTTTCTTAACGAATGAGGCCATTCGTTAATGTATTCTTGCCATTCGTTAAGGAATTATTTGGTCATTCGTTAAGTATTCTTGCCAACGAATGTGGATATTCATAGCGAATGTGGACTTATTCGTTCAACTGTTCTAACGAATGAAGGTCCTTAACGTATGAAGGACATTGATGTGTGTTTAAAGGATGTTTCTTTCTACGAAACTAAAACTAAGCTTTAAATTTATAAAACGGATTTTCTTAATAAAACTACACACAACCGGCAAGTGTACCGATCGTAAGTACTATAGAACTAAGGAAGTCCGAGTATCGAAAACGAGGACACGTGAAAACGTCTATGATCACTAACCCTAGAAAAGAACTTCCTAAGAATAATATTTTTAAATTAATTTTTAATTATTAAACTACTTAACCTAACTTACTTTAATTAAATTAAAAGACTTAACTTAACAAGACTTAACGAAACTTTACGAATGAGACTAACAATGGAGAAAACGTCTACCTAGGTGAGAATCCTATTAAAGGTCTAATAAGTTAATGGAATGAATAATCTCACGACATCGGTATCTAAGGATGACACAACTAAGGTTCGCTCAAGAAATCTAGATCACCTCTCGGTCTCACTAACAAACCCTAACTTACACTTAGTTGATTTTAAGATCAAACCGAGAAACGAATTGCTAATTTGTTCTAATGTCGAGTCTCCTCTCGGTCTCACCGACACACGACCCTAATGGAAAAGAATACTACACAACCAAAGATAGAGGAACAATTTGGTTTAACTTAAACTAGATCAACTAATCGCTCACAAACCCAAACCCAACAAGAACCGAACCCGCTCTCGCGCGATCCTAATCCTAACAAGTTAAAGCTATGAGACAAGCTTACCTCCAATCACCTCTCGGTCTCTAAGAATGTGCCTACCTGCTGAATTTAATCAATTAACGCACCCACTAAAACCCTACGGTTGTACACCCCGCAAACAATCTCTAAACACAAAGTAAAGAGTCAAACAAGCAATAATCAATCAGAACTAATTCAATCAATCAACGCAAGAGGTATATGAGTATAATTAATCAAATCACAGCCACTAAACAGAACCTAATTCAATATTAAACCAAACTTTCATTAACAAATCAAGTCATAATGATCAAACAATCCATATTACTTACTAAAACTTAACAATATTCATCAAACCTAGGTAGAACTAACAAGTTTAGACTAACATTATTTTTGGACAGCAACAATAACTCTTAATAAACACCATGTTAATCATCATAAACATCATATTAATCATCCAACAATCTATCAAGATCATACACAATCCAATCTTCAATTCAATTGCAAAAGAAATCAAGTTTAAAGATCAAAATCAACAAGTATGAACCTTGAACAAGAACACAAAGTTTATAAATGATTACTATCAATTTATGGCTGAAATAAACGATGAGGAATGATTCCAGATGCTTTCCACAACCACCCTTGATGTTAATCACCTTCTCCTAGCCGCCACTAAGCCTCCACAACTCTTTTTTCTTTCTTTCTTTCTTGCTGCTGCTAGTTCCGATCGGCTCTCTTAGGGCTGGTTAGGGTTTTATTTTTTTTAATTAACTTGATATATTATTCAAGAAGGCCCCTAGAATCTTGAAACTTGAAACTTTTCTCCCTTAAAACTCATAACCTACAATAAATTATTAATCTTTGTAAGATCATGCAAAAACAAGCCATAACTCTTATTTATTATACTATTAAGCACTTAAAACATGGTAAAAAGGTACGGAAAGTAAGTGTGTTTTACAACACATCAGACATTCGTGAACAGGTAACGAATGTGGATTGGTTAAATAATATGGACTCTGGCTAATTTATGAGACCCATTCGTTTAACTATTCTAACGAATGAAAATGATGATAACGAATGAGGTAATTTTATAACGAATGAGGATATTTACGTATGTGGACTTGTTAATGAATGAAGACAAGCTTAACGTATGAGATACTGATCTAACGAATGAGTGACTGGTTGATTATTGGTGATCACGATAACGTATGGAGATAAGAATGAAGACTCATTAGTTCTTTGGGACTCATTTGTTATTGGTTAAGTTAAAAAAAAGAGTATTTTAGAAAAATTTTCTTAAACGAAATTTTTCTGGGATATTCTTAATATATTGGGTACTCTTCTTGCAAACTTCGGTGACATATTTTATGGCCAACTTTTTACGCGTTTCTACTGTCAAAGGGGGGGGGGGGACCACGAGTAATTTAAAGAGCAGTTTGCTTTTGAGTTTTGATGATTGTTCAAGACCTTCCTGAATTTGTTTTTGACCAATCCATAATCTGACACACACACACTGATACCCACATCAACATCTGGTTTGGTAACTGTCACGAAGAAATACAATATAACAACACAGACTAATATAACCTATCATTAATCCACGCAACAATGGTTCGGTTTACTTGGTTTGTAGATTTTTCAGTTGGAATCGAACCGGATTCAGGTAGTTCAAAAAGTCAAAATTTTTTTAGTATTTGGGTCTGCCCGCCAGGTGTTAGATAAAATGTCTCAATGAGTTAATCGGAATTTTTGGGTTTACGGAGAGGGGAGAAACTGGTTTTCTCCTCTCAGTTTGGGGTTTTTACTCCCAAAACTCAGCTCGAGTTTGTTTGTTGGCCTTTTTGTCGTGTGGGGTTATGACCAGGGATCATATTGTCAACGGAGGCCCATCGGGGGAGGTGGGCAGGGGCTATTTAGAAAGTTTTTGGGTGTGCTCGTCTAGAGGATTCCAATGCTACCCGGAAGGATTGGTTGGGTCCAAGGGGATCCAAAGGTTGGTGGCACATATAAAGCGGCTACACCTATGTTCGGATGAGAAGAAGTGCGCTATGCGGGATGTGGTATCCAGGGATTGTTATCGTTTTGTTGTGTTGGCAGATGCTCTAAATATTGCCAAACAATGGTTGTGTGGTGTGTGTATATCTTTGTAGGACCTCAAGCAAAACTGACACCATGTAGACAAATTTATCAAGTTCAAGGTTGATACGGGAGGGGTGGAAGACTTCCTTGTGGGGATCCCTAAGCCACAACTTGCAATAGATGTAGGTGCTTTGGATGAGATAAATTTGGACACGACCCTCCTTGACTGTATTTTCGCACTCCCATTAAAGAAAGTAAAACGCATCCCTCCAAGATGTCGCATGGCATTTGCCCAGGCCTTATCTTTTTCATTGTGCAAGGTGGTGTCTAGGACAGAATCCACTGAAGAGTGGGTTAGACTTTTGATATTTCCCTGTTGCACATTACAAGTTGTCAAGCCTTCCAGCCGACAGGAGCATAGGTCGGGGGATAGGAAATCCTTACAATGCCATTCTATTCGGCAGGCCTTAGTAACTTGGGGAGATGGAAGCGAACGATTTGATCTTATCCTATCGCTCTTTAACCAACCGATGGATATGGGATCAAGAGCCGATGAGGCCTCCTTCGTGGGTGATCATTCGAGGGAGGGCCTCAATGCTAAGAAGTGTATTCAACAGGTTGCTGACGGGCACATCAAAGCCGCACTTAAAGTTTTGTGCTCTTCGGGTGTTGCTCCTCTTGGTAACGCTAGTATGAAAGAGTTGCTTGATAAGCATCCCATCTTGCCTCCTCCAGCTTTTCCTAGGGCCTTACTCTCGGATTCCCCTTTGGTTGTGGACATTTAAAGTGTTTTAAGGTGTATTAAATCTTTTCCTAAAGGGATTTTTTGTGGGAGTGATGGGCTTAGGGCAAAAAACAATTTTGGATACCCTATGTGGGGAAGGATCTGTGATTGCCGTTAGGTTGCTCAAAGCTATCACTGAGGTGGTTAACTTGTGGTTAGGGGGGAGATGCCCTGTTTCTTTGGTGGATTTTGTGGCTTCTGCCCCCTAACGCCACTGCTTAAGCCCGACAATGGGATTAGGCCTATTGCCTTTGGCGCGATATGGAGAAGGCTTGTATCCAAAGTGGCTATGAGGAGTGTTGGAAAAGAGATGTCAAACTACCTTGGTGATTTTCAATTCGGGGTGGGGATCCTGAGTGGAGCGGAGGCAGTGCTTCATAGCGCGAATAGATTTCTTAACATGTTCCACTTTCATGGGTCGTTGGCTTTACTTACTGTAGATTTTTCCAATTCAATCAACTTGGTGGATAGGACCACACTCTTGTAGGAGGTTCGTGCCAGATGCCCATCTATTTCCCTATGGGTTAATTTTATTTACTTGCAACCAGCTAGGCTATATGTTGGGAATGATTGTATCCAGTCAACTACCGGGGTTCAACAAGGCGATCCTTTAGGACCTCTTCTCTTTGCATTAGCCTTACATCCCCTCATTCATCGGGTAGAGGATGGTTGTAAGTTACTTTTCCATACATGGTACTTAGATGATGGCACAATTATAGGAGACGCCATTGAAGTGGATAAATCCTAGGATATTATTAAATTTGAGTGGCCAAGTTTGGGGCTTGAGCTTAGTATTAAAAAGGCCGAAGTATTTTGGCCGTCGTACATTGGGGTAAAGGCAAAAGTAGGTTTATTTCCTATCGGTATTGGGAGACCGGAGTCAGGGGTAAAACTCCTTAGAGGAGCGGGTAGCCGGGATGCTGGGTTTATCAGTATTCTAGCCATTACTAGAGCTTTAATAGAAATTGAGCTAATGATATGTCTTACTCGCCTGTGTGACCCTTAATGTGAGCTTCTCTTTCGTCACTCATGTACGGGGGTGACTAAGTTGTTTTTCGGACTCCGAACATGTCAGCCTATGTTTGTAAAAGAAGTTGTCTATGTTTTTGACAAAGGTCTTCTAGCGGCGATTGAGGATATTGTGGTATGTGGGGGTCCAATTTTTTGGTGATTTTCAACGGAGACTGGATTCTCTCTCTATCCATTTTGGTGGTTTAGGATTATGATTAGATGAGGATGTTTCCACTATGCTTTCGTAGCCTCGAGAACACAATCTTGGAAGTTACAGGACCACATTTTGTGTGATTGTGGTGTTGATGGGTTAGATTCCTATTTTGGGTGTGCAATGGAATGTTTGCACAGCTCTATTCCTGATCTTGATCTTGGCGGGTTCACTAATAAGGAGACCGCCCCACACCACCCCCCCCCCCTAAACCCCAAAATGCTTTGCCAAGTGCCCTATATAGTAAAACTGTCTAAAGTTTGGCATGCTCTCTCGTTAGAGAACGGTATAAGAATTTATTCAGGCTCCTCATGCTCAAGACTTTTAAACTGTCAGCCCCATCGAATGGTTAGGACATCACATGTCAACAATGGGGTACCGAGCCATCCTTAAATATAGTTTAATGATCCCCCCATTCCTAGTTGATGAGCTATGCCCGATCTGCTGTAAGTTTGTTTAGATAATTTTGATGAACATGCGGTTCATTGCAAAGAACTCCCAGGGTTTAAATATAGACATGATTTGTTCAGGGATGTCCTTTGTGGTGTGTCAAAACGAGCGAGAATCTCGGCAAAAAAAAGAGGCTCCTATGAATTTCTTATCGGATCCGTGTGAAGGAAGGTCCACTCTTCGACAAGCGGGCATTCTCATGTTTGGATGGGCGGGGGGGGGGGGTGATCATGCTTGCGTGGACCTTACTTGGGTGTCCCCTCTTGTTGGGCTTATAGAATCCGGGTTTGTTGCTAGTCAGGTGGTGCTAAAGGCAGAAGCAGGAAAAATTGCTAAGCACGAGAAGGCGTGTGTTGAGAATCAACAGGCCTTCATTCCTTATACTTTGATACATTTGGGTCACTTGCCCCCGATGCGGCTACCTTTTTTAAAAGAGTTCAGCGGGTCATGCATAGTAACTCAACGAAGTCGAAGATCGATAACTTTGTTATCAGTAGGATTGCTTTTGTCATCCAAAAGGGGGCGGCGGCGGCGGCGCTGCTTATTTCCCGCTTACTTGCCCCTCTATTGTAATTGGATCCTTTTTTTAGTTAAATGAAGTATCCCTATTTAAAAAAAAAGATGGGGAGATAAACTTTCATATGAGTTTATTTGGCTTGTATCTTCTTACGTTTGCAAGGTTTTCTTGAAGAATACTACAATTCGGGTGGTAATTCATGATTGAAAAGCTACGTTTGACTGAGTTCCAGGCTGCAATTGTTCTTCAATTTTTGATTGGTTTGTTCGGGAATGAAACCTGACTATGTGGGATACGAGTGTTTGTCTGTTTACTTCTTTCTAAGGGACTTTGATCCTTACTATGTTGGCTACGAGTATTCAATAGATTACTTATGTTGAAGGGGACTATTCTTGAACGAGTTGATCTTACTAAGAAATATATGAGTCTTGTCATTGGATTGAAGAATTTGATCTTTTAGGGTTTATTAATAGAGGTTGGAACTCTGAATTATATGCCCAAAACATTAGTTCATCTAAACGAATGGGATGTAGAAGAGCTTCAAAGAGTTAATTTGGGATACACGTTATCAAGAGAGGAAACACCGAAGTGAAAGATGTTGAATGATCGGGTTGTTCATGAAGATGTGTGACGAGGTTAAACGTAAAAATATGTTTTCTTTACCGGTGCTAATGGATAGTTGATGACTTGCAGCTGATTGTTAAATGATTGAACCATATCATATGCCAGTTGGATGATCGAGATGATCACATGGAGTTGCTTACTTTAAGGGGGAGATCTGATACGAGACGTTTTGAGTTATTGGTTTGCTTAAAGAGACTAAATATTTTTCTATCCGCACTAGCCCGAGAATCATCGATCAAGGAGGAGTTTTGACTGATGATTTACAGTTAAAGTATTCGATACCTACGAAAAAGAGGGAGTTTGTTAGTGCATGATTTGGTGTCTGTAGCCGATCGAATAAGTTAGAAATAGTTTAGTCTATATATTTATTGTAATATGGCCATTCTCTATGGATTGTATAGCGAATGGGTCCATTCATTATGGACTAGGCTATTCGTTAAGTTATAAGCCCATTCGCTATGAATTGTATAGCGAATGAAGGCCCATTAGTTATGTAATATAACAAATGATGGCTTATCCGTTAAGGTATTACCCATTCGTTATGGTAACATAATGAATGAGGTTAATCTAACGAATGGGAGCTGATGGCCTATATATAGGAAACTACTGTTCATTGAATAGTAGAGATCCGAGATTAATTTATCAAGGTACTGTTACCATGCTGGATTCTCTGTAGCTTAAGTTATTCATCATAATGTATTCTACCATAAAGTATCAATAAAGTATTTCCTTAACGTATTCATTTTGTTAACATATTGATGTATCGATGTTAGCGGCTAGATCATGGCTCGTAAACGTGTTTCAACAAGATCGTGGGTCGAATCTCACGTGTCAAGAATGAGATTCAAGCCCAAGGGAAGATGTATAATGATAAAATGAAACAAGTGTTTCTTCAAGAAAAGTTTGTAAGAGATCAAGAAAAGTCTCAGGAGAATCAAGAAATGGTGAAAAGCTTGAAGTTGAAGCCCAAGGGAAAACATGTAACGATCAACAAAACAAGTGTTTCTTTAAGCCAAGTGGAACCCAAAGAAGTCTATAAGAGATCAAGAAAAATCTTAGGAGAATAAAGAGAATGATGACAAGCGTAAAGTTGAAAGCCACCAATTTCGAGTAGGAAATTTGGGGGTGAGTCATGTGAGTCGAATACAGCAATTGGTGGGGAAATTGTTGGCTCAATTGATATTTGGCTTGAGTGTAGGGAACCACCCAAGAACTAAAATGGGTTATTAGTAGGTTGCTCAATGACCAAGTTAGGGTTATTAGGTTTCTTGTTAGTTAAGTTGAGTTAACAATATAAATAGGGCAACCAAGTTATGGATTTTTAAGAGGTGAGATGCAACCGAGTTAGGGTTCATCAAGAGTAAAACCAAGTTAGGGTTTGAGAGTTGTAATAAGTTTTTTGAGGTATATATTTTGATTAATATAAATGAGAGTTAGTCATTTATTTCGTGTTTGATTATCGTTCGGGACTTGAACATATGTCACAGTTATTTATTTACTAATTATTTCTTGGCCTTGGAAGCCGAATATTACTTTTTGTATTGGGCTTGGTAAACTGTTAATGGTGGTGGATTGGGGATAGTTGTAGCATCAAACCACCCGGACTATCATATAAATGATACTGTACTTGGATTAATCAACAGGGTAGAATATACAATACTGAAGACCGGAAATGTGTTACGTTTTACGGGTGTAGCCCCGAACCGTCTTGGGTTGGGAAATTGATGACTTGAAGGGTTGAATGGGCCGGCCACCCACTCAATTTTAGTGGTCGTTTTATATTATTTCTTGCAACTTGTTGGGTAAGAAATAAACCCTAGTTAGCCTCCCTATATAAAAAGTATTGTATCGTGTAATTCTTTGAGCACCTTAATAAAAAGAGACATTGTTCGTTGCCAAACGTAGGTTATATATTGTGACCGAACCACGTAAATCTTGTGTTCATATATTTACTGCTTTATATTATTATTATTATTATTATTATTATTATTATTATTATTATTATTATTATTTTTATGTTTGGAAGTGTGTTGTGTTCGAGGAAGAACTATTGCCGCCGTCAACCTATATTATTATAATTGCAATTGTGATTGGTTCTTTAATGTATGAGATTGAGAACAAACACCATCAACATTAATTGATTATTATTAATCAATTCCATCATCTCGCATTGAAAGTCAAAGTCAATTGTTTGTTTCGACTAGAAGAAGATTGGCCGTTGGACTAGTTAAATGATAAAGTTTCTATTTTTTGTTGTATTTAGTTTATTGGTTTAGCCTTACTTCTCATTTATCCAATGCATATACTTGGTACTCGTACTATTATTCGTTTTTGAAATCAATTAGAAATACTATTAAGTTCTTAAGGCCTGAGCCATTTTATTGTATTGATTTATGTACCCATACCTAACAAGTGGTATCAGAGCCAGCTTCGGCTCTCACTCTTTGATCTCTGGTATTATGGTTGATGAGGGTAAAACGAAAATCGAGAAGTTTGATGGACAAAAATTTGGATGGTGGAAAATGCAAATCACGGATTTGCTGATACAGAAGGATCTGGATGTGGCTTGGGAGGAACCACCTAAGAAGATTATAGATGAGTGGCGAGCTATCGCCAAGAAGACGAAGTAAACGATTAAGTTTGTCTCGTCTATTAACGTGGCGTACAACATCTTAGACGAAACTACGATGTGTGAAATCATGGAGGCGTTGTCAAACATTTTTGAGAAGCCATCGTCTGCAAAAAAAAAAGTGTTCCTAATCTAGGAGTTAGTGAACACATGCATGAAGGAGGGAGGTTTTGTTACCGGACACTTATACACCTTCAATTCTCACCTGAGACGTTTATCATAAGTGCAGTTCAAGATTGGTGAAGAATTCCAAGCTTGCCTAGTTTTATCTTCATTACCTGACAACTGGTCAGGAACAATCAGTACTATCACAAGTTCAATTGGATCAAATGCTTTGACTTTCAACAAAGTCTTTGACTTTATTTTGAATGAAGATTCTAGAAGGAGGAATAGGGGAGAATCATCAAGAACTTTGCTAAGTGCTAAAGGTAGAGGACAGATCAAGAATATGGGAGACAACCGGGGTGGATCAAAATCCATAAAAAAAATGCAAGTCTAAACCAAGAAAAGATATTACTTGCTGGAATTTCCAGGAGAATGGGCATTTCAGAAATTAACGTGTTAACCCTCTGGCACCTCAATAGAAAGGAAGTAAATTCGACTATGGAAGAAAATGCTACTACAAAAGAAATTTCAGATGATGAAACCCTAGTCTTCTATGTTGAGAACATAGTTGAGTCTTGGATAATGGACTCTGGTACGTCTTTCCATGCTACCTTTAGCACAAAGAGCATGAGGAATGTCAAAACAAGAAAATTTGGCAAAGTTCGTTTGGTGAATGATGAGGCTCTAGATATTACCGGGATTGGTATATCAACTTGAAGACTCCTTTAGGAATTTCATGGCTCTGAAAGATGTTAGAATAAATCCTATGTTAAGGAAGATGTTAATTTCGATTGGGCAGTTTGACGATCAAGGTTATGGTGTTGCTTTCAGAGGAGGCCAGTGGCAGGTTATAAAGGGTAACTTGGTAATTGTTCGTGGGAAGAAGAATGGTACTCTATACATGGCATAAATCTCAGCAGAAGAGGTTAATTTAGTGGCTAGTGGACTAAGTCCATCATGTTTGTGGCATCAACAATTCGGTCACATGAGTGAGAAAGGTTTGAAGATACTTGCAAAGAATGGAAAATTCCCTATTTTGGAAAAGGAGGAACTTAATACAGGGTTCTGTGAATATTGTACGCTTGGCAAGAAGAAACGGCGCCCTCTGTAAAATCCGGAAACACACTTAAAGCATACAAGCTTGAGCTTATACATACTGATGTGTATGGACCAACACACCAGTATCATCATTAGGAGGCTCCAACTACTACATTACTTTCATTGATGATGCTACACGGAAGGTATGGGTCTATTTTCTCATAAACAAGTTCAAGGTATTTGAGGTTTTCAAGAATGGAGGCAGTTGTGGAGATGGAAACAAATCTGAAAATGAAATGTTTAAAGTCTAATAATGGCGGGAGTACATCAGTAAGGAATTCGTTAATTACTATGTTGAGATGGGTATAAAGATGGTTAATATCAATCCTGGTACGCCACAACAAGATGGAGGATCCGGAATAATTAATAAGAAACTGAATGAAAAAGCTAGGGCAATAAGTATAAATGCAGGGTTCCTAAAGACTTTTTGGGCAGATGTAGTCAACACTGTTGCATATCTTATAAGTAGAGGACCGTTAGTTCCTCTTGGATTCAGAATTCCAGAGGATGTATGGAGTGGTAAAGAGGTTGCATTCAAACATCTTAAAGTTTTCAGTTGTGATGCTTACACTGGGATAAAAGACATTGAGAGGGACAAGCTTGACCCTATGGAGAAGAAGTGTACTTTTATAGGCTAGGAAGACACGAAGATGGGCTACAAGCTTTGGGATCCAGAGGCCAGAAAAGTATGCCGGCCTCATGACCCAGTCTTTCATGAGGTATGAATTTACAAAGATAGAAAGTCATTCACAAAAGAAGTTGATAAAAAGCATGTAGAGTTTGAAGATACAACTGAGAAGGTTGATAGTCAGAGTTCAGAAAATCACAAGAGGTTGAGCAAGACAACACAAATGAATTTGAGGATTTCTTTGACGATGGGAGTTCAGAGTCTAATACTGAACAGTCTCCACTAGAACAAGAAATGCTTACACCTCAGCTAGAGGTTATGAGGTCTTCCAAAACCATTAGACCTCCATAGAGATATTACCCTTCTGTTAATTACCTCAACTGACAAAGAACGGTGAACCACGGTGTTACTCTGAAGAAATGAGCTTGAGATACTCGTCTTATTGAGAGCAAGCTATGAGAGAAGAGATATATTCACTGAACAAGAACATGAATTGGGATTTTACAAAGCTCCCCACTAGGAAGAAAGCTCTTTCGAAATGATAGGTATTTAGAATCAAGGATGAAGAGATACAAATAGATACAAAGCACAAATGGTAGTGAAAGGGTTCCAACAAAAGCATGGGGTTGATTATAATGAGATATTTTTCCCTATGGTAAAAATGACTACAATTAGACTGGTGCTTAGTATTGTGGATGCATAAAACTGACATCTAGAACAACTGGATGTGAAGAGCACATTTGTCACACCCCAACTTAGTTGGTACATGTTTTTTAAATATATCAGAATTTATGGGTTAATTTTAGCGTAAGACTTTAGGTTGATTAAAATATTAATTTACATTGAAATTTACCCGTGAATTGAACACCCAAGTATTTGTTCAAAAAACATTGTTTTATTACAAGGATTTCATTATCAAAACTGAACCATCTTATAATGCGAACTTCTATCTTCATGATGATTCCAATCGTTGCCATTTCTTATAAAGACTTATTTACCATCAATGGGTGGAAAAATACGTCAGCTATGTGCTGGTGAAACGTATGACTCTAAAAATATTTAAACTACAATTACAATACAAATATAGTTTTCTTGTACAAGCTCAGTAGAAAGTATTTCATTTCTGGGATTTATACCACTGCCATACTGACACAAAAGTTCTTCGAGCCACGTAGCCCCTATTAAAGAACTGGTTATGATTGTTAGCCCACAGCCACGTAGCCTTCGAATGTTTAGGCTAGACAATTGTGTTTGGATCCGTACACATGTGTAATTGGTCTGATTTGCTTTTATTTTCTATTTTGTGATATAACGTTTTAGAGATCACGTAATCTCATGCAAACGTTTGACTGACTCTTTAAGTTAAACAACCCGTTCATCTTATAGTTATAAATATATTTTGACTGTTTGTAAAGGTTTAACGTATTCACATGTACCGTCGGTGTGCGTTTGAAAACCTTCTTGATTGTGAATGAGAATGACATTATCACTAAACACAAATAGGTTCTTATAAATATTTGAATGGTGTTTCTTGATTAAGTTATTGCGCTTGAGTTTAACCTTGATAAAGTTTTCAACTTTGTCTTTAAATAAAAACACTTGTTTTAATGTGACGTTTGATATAACATGTGTTTCCTTAATATGTTCTAACACGTTGGTGAGTTTCTCCAGGTAAGTAAACAGGTCCCACGGTTGATTGAGATTTATACGAATTACTTTCTTACGGCAAGAAACTCACTAATATTGATATCCCCCTAATAGTTACTACATGCCCGCCAAAATATAACTTTGTTAACATTACTTTGTTAAGATGTAACGTTTATGAAAATCTTTATGAATGTTTTAAAATATTTTCAAGGTTAAAGGCCATAGCCTCGTCTTAATATTCAAGGTTAACCCCTACCTTAATGCAAGCAATTGGAATGTTAATAATAAGAAAAAGAGTAGCAATTCTTTGGTAGGGTTCAATAATAAAGACAGTTGAATGTTCGCGGGCATTGGGACTTCGTTTCTTGCACGTTCTTCGAGAAAACGAGTCGTTGGTTGGGGGAAAGTTGGGCACAGATTCCTAGTATAAGTATGTGTGAATGAAGTTTTTTTTGGAATGAGAATGGCTCAAACTCGTAGCCCCCCTTATTATAGGAGAAATCTAGTTCCTTCGTGTCGCGTGAAGGAACTATGTCTATGTCCTTCACGTAGCGCGAAGCAATAATCTGCCGCGTGTTGACATGTGGCCTGAACAATCGTGTCGCGTGTTTACACGTTGTTGGACATGTGTCTCCGTTTACTTAATGAGGTTTCGCTTAGTGCGAAGGAGTCCTGTTATCCGTTCATGTAGCGCGAAGGACTTAAAATCAAAACATTCATTTTTCAATCCTTAAACTTTACTAGTTTGACATTTTTAGCTTAAACTTAGATGAGGTATTTTCGAGGTATTACATCCTCCCCACCTTTTGAATAATCTCGTCCTCGAGATTTAGTGAAATAGATGTGGATATCTTCTTCATTTCTGACTCAAGTTCCCACGTATACTCAGGTCCTCATCTAGAATCCCATCTAACTTTCAATAGCTTAGTCTTTTATGTTTAAGGAACTTGATCATGTTGTATTCGATTTGAATCGGTTTCTCTATAAACTTTCAAATTCTTTCAAATATTTTGAATAGTCCAACAAATCGCGGACTCAGTTTCCCTTTCTTTTCAAATCTCACTACACCTTTCCAAGGTGATACTTTGAGAAGTACTTTGTATCCTTCTTGGAATTCTATTGGCTTGTGGCGAACATCCGCATAAGCTTTCTGTCTATCCCTTGCTACTTTCAATCGTTCAATAATTTGTGTTACTTGATCGGTTGTTCTTTAAACGATTTCTGGTCCTGATAATTGGTTATCACTTGTCTCAGACCAACTTACATGTTCTCTACATTTTCGTTTGTATAGTTCTTCAAATGGTGCCATTTGGATACTCATATGATAACTATTGTTGTACAAGAATTCCATTAAAGATAGATGAGTATCCCAACTACCTCCTAAATTAATTACACATGCACGAAGTATATCCTCCAAAGTTTTGAATAGTATGTTCACTTTGTCCATCAGTTTAGGGATGATATGCGGGTACTTATATTCAGTCGTGTTCCTATAGCTTTTTGAAAACTTGTCCAAAAATTTGAGGTGAAACGACTGTCTCTATCGGAGATAATAAATAGTGGCACACCATGTAAAGATGCTACATTTACCACGTACAATTGTGCTAACGTATCCATGCTGAATGATTCTTGTATCGGAATGAAATGAGCAGACTTAGTCAGTCTATCTACAATAACCCATATTGCATCATTTTGAAAGGGAGTACTAGGTAACTTCATAATGAAATCCATGGTTTTCGTATCCCATTTCAATGTTGGTATTTTGGGTTGTTGTAATAAACCTAATGGCTTTTGGTGCTTAGCTTTTACCTTGGAACATGTTAGGCAGTAGGCAAGATACAGAGCAATATCCTTCTTCATACCATTCCACCAATAATCACTTTTAAGATTATGATATATTTTATCTCTACCTGATGCATCATGTATTTTGACTTATGTGCTTCTCTGAGAATCTTAACTCGTAGATTTCCAACTATGGTTATCCAAATCCTTTTACCAAGTCAAAGTATTTCATCACTTCCATTGATCAATGGTACCATTCTCCTTTTCAGCTTTAATGTTTCCTACTTCTAGTTCTAACTTCTGAGCATCTTTTAGTTGATTGTTCAAGTCAACTTTGAGCTCTAATCGAAGAGCTCGAACCCTTTTTGGCTTCTTGTGCTCTTTTATATACTTAAAGAGTCAGCAACTCCATTGGCTTTTCCTTCATGATATACGATTTCACAATCGCAGTCGTTGAGAGTTCCATCCAACGCCTTTGTCTCATATTCAACTGTTTTTGATCAAAAATATGCTTTAGACTTTTGTGATCAATGTATATTGTGAATTTAAAACAATACAGATAATTTGCCATTGTTTCAATGCGAAAATTATAGCTCCCAATTCAAGGTCGTGTGTGGTGTAATTCTTTTCATGAAATTTTAAGTGTCTCGCAGCCTAAGCAATAACTTTCTTTCCTTGCATTAAGACATATCCCGTACCCGTGTTCGAAGCATCACAATATATGATGAAATTATCTAGTCCTTCTGGCAAGGCCAAGATAGGTGCATTGGTTAACTTTTGTTTGAGAGTTTCGAATGATTCTTCTTGTTTTGGTCCCCATTCAAACTTAACTGATTTTCTAGTGAGTGAAGTTTATGGAACAACTATTCTAGAGATTTTGAATAAATCTTCGGTAATATTTGGCTAACCCTAGAAAGCTTTTGACTTTTGTTGGTGTCTTGGGTTTCTCCCATTTTGTAATAGCTTTAATCTTTGGTGGATCTACTTGAATACCATTTTTGTTTATAACAAGACCAAGAAATTAAACTTTCGATGACAAAAATTCACACTTAGAGAATTTGGCATACAACTTCTCTTTCCTTAAGGTTTCAAGTATGATCTTGAGATGAACATGGTGATCTTCTTTGGAGTTGGAATAAATAATAATTTCATCAATAAATATGATAACAAACATATCAAGGTATGGTTTGTAGATTCGGTTCATCATGTCCATGAAAGCCGCCGAAGAATTAGTGAGTCCGAAAGGCATAACGATGAACTCATAATGTCCGTATCTAGTTCTAAATGTCGTCTTTGGTATATCTTCTTACTGAACTTTCAACTGGTGGTATCATGATCTAAGATCAATTTTGGAAAGATAACTCACTCCTTGGAGCTGAGTAAATAGATCATCAATGCTTGGTAATGGGTATTTTTTTACTGTGTCCTTGTTTATCTGACAATAGTCTATGCACATTCTCATTGATCCATCTTTCTTTTTTACGAATAAAATCAGAGCTCCCCATGTTGACGAACTCGGTTTTATAAACCCTTTTTTCTAACAGCTCATCCAACTGTTTCTTTAATTCCTTCATTTCAGTGAGTGCTAATCCATAAGAAGATTTGGCTATAGGCGTAATTCATGGGATTAAACCAATTCTAAATTCTACTTCCCTATCTGGTGGAATTACTGGTAGCTCATCAAGAAATACATCCTTGAATTCGGACACAATATGCACTTCTTCCATCTTCTTAGGCTTGGGTTCCTTGGTTACATAGGCCATGAAGGCAAGGCATACCTTACCTAGGCAACGACTTGCTTTTATTTTTGAATTATTCCAACTTTTTCCACTTCTTTATATCTATTTATACGAATTATTTTGTTATTGGGTGTTCGGATATTTATTGCCTTATCATTTCATAGGTTACGGGCTTGCTTAGTTGATAACCAATCGATACCTAAGACAATATCAAAACCTGTAACAATTGTACAAGTATGACGTGATCGGCTAAGGAAATTGTTGCATTATTTAAAACTTCGGTTATTCTAATTAAATTCCTGTAAGAATTTCACTTTTTAATGATTATTTAACTTAACAAGAGGTTCATTTAATAGACTACATAACTTATAATTAATAAAACCCTGAGTCAAACAAAACTCTTGCATATACATAATTAATAGGAAACGTATCGGTGATCACGTCTGGTATGTCCGCAACCTTCTATGTATCAACCAAGAAAACGCAAGCATTTCCCTTTTTGGCATCCGCCTTTACACCGCTCCCACTTTCACCTGCTGTTGTTCTTGCTCATTTCTTTTTCGGACACTCGGTACTAAAGTGCCCCTTCTCTCCACAATTAAAACACACTACTGTATTTCTTTTACACTCAGCCTCTATATGATCCATCTTCTTATAGAAATTGCAAGTGATACTGTTCAAGGGTCTTTGGCACCTCCCATATGCCTTCTTCCACAAGATTTGCAAATCGGGCGAGTTCCTCTTCTTCTTAGCTTTCCCGTCTTTCCTCCAATAGACTGTCTTCCATCATACTTCTTCTTCTTATCTCTTTTTTTGAGTCATACCATCCATCAAATATCCAGCTAACTCCATTGCGGATTCCATTATAGATGGCATGTGCGAACGGACCAAATCACGTATTTACATTGGTAGTCCGTAAATATAACGAGTCACTTTCTTGAATTCAGGAGTGACTAAATGAGGAACAATCCTACAATATTTAAGGAATTTGGTATTGTATTCTTTGAGATTTGTTCCAATAAAATTGTGATTCCATAACTTTGTTTGAATCAATCGCTCCTTTATCACCATGAAATTCTTTCGGTTCTAAACCTTGAAGACCTTGAAATCACAACCCTATTGAATTTTGAGTTTCTATGTTTTGTCATGAAGCTCTTTTAAAGCAGTCGAGCTATGATAGCTTTCTTCTTATTTCTTTTCCGATTCCCTCTTATCACTTTCTTTCTCTTCGGTTTGTTTCTTCGTTTCTCTGTGTGATTTACTGTTTCACTCTTACTTCTACTAAGTCTATGATTAGAATGTGATGCACTCCTACTCGAATTGTTTTTCATAAGGTCAATAAGTGGGTTCACAACTTCTTTAATTAGGTCACGAATACCAAGAACATATTCATTTGGTATTGCTTGAATATTATCTTCAATATATTTTTTTTTGTTGTTAATTTGAATTTCAAGATCACTATGGGCTTTTTTTCCTTTCCAGAAATACTGTAAATAAGTAAGACAAGGTTTTAATCCAAGGGAAACATATTGTCTTTGTATCACATTATTTACAATACATGAAGGACAACACAACAACAAACATCTATTCTTAATAACTACGTTATCCTTAATCTTTAATCCATTTATTAACAAGACATTTATCTTGTCACATTTCTTGAACATTTTCTTTCCAACTTCTTTTTTTCCAACTTTCTTATTCCTCGGCTCATCCATCACCGCATTTGGTGGCTTAGGATATCCCGTAGGTGCAGATGCAGTTGGGAAGATATATGCATTCTCTATTGGATACAAGTGTGGGTTGGCAAAATAAGCGTGCATTTCCTCGTCGAGAATAATATTTATAAAAAACTTCTCAATAAGACTTGCTTTTCCAAAATTTCATTAACTTGTTCATAAACTATAAGTATTAGTCCTATATATTGTGGAAAATGAGGATTTTCATATTCTTCATCTTCTTCCTGTTCTGGTTATTCCTCTGGTTCAGAGGGATCAGTAGTTGGTATTCGAGATTGTATCTTCTCATAGGGTATAATGACCCTCATTTTTGTTTTTTTTGGCCGGGTCCTGCTATAGTTTGTGATGCTTGGTATTAATAATTTGGTGGTGGTGATCCAAAAATGCCATTTTCTTTTATCGGAATGACAATCCATCCAACTTGATGAATCAGAACTAGCATCTTGTTTCATCCTACTCCGAACTTCAATTTCTTTTGAATGGTGATACAGTGGGAATTCTGACGAATGATATTGTGGAATGTTTTCAGTAGTTTCATCAGATATTTTTATTGGCGTTTGTTAGGTTCCCGGGATACATGTTGGTTGACTCCCATAGGGTAGGGTCAGAATTATCAGTTGTTTATGACCAAATAAATTGGTATAGTAACTATTGTTGCTTGCCATGTCAAATGGTTCGCGAGTAGGTGTTTGCTTTGATCGTATAGCTACTTAGCGTCTATGACTAAGATAGTTTATGTAAGATATCTTCACTAGTTGGATTTAGTGATAGGAAGATTACCAATCCTATCTTATCCCTACAAAGTAATAATAATAATAGTTTATGGTTAAAGCTTTGGTACTAATATATTAATACCTAATTCGCTGAAATTGATGGCTCTGATACAAACCTGTCACACCCCGACTTAGGGCCTAGAATTGTGACCACAAGTTGGTACATGTTTCGTAACTATATCAGAGTTTATGGTTAATTTTAGCGAAAGACTTTAGGTTTATTAAAATATTAATTTACATTGAAAATTTACTCGGCAATTGAACACCCGAGTATTTGTTTACAAAACATTGTGTTATTACAAGGAATTAATTATCAAAACTGAGCCATCTTGTAATGCGAACTTCTATCTTCATGATGACTCTAATCCTTGCTATTTCTTACTAAAACTTAGTTACCTTCAATGGGTGAAAAAATACGTCATCTATGTGCTGGTGAAACGTATGACTCTAAAAATATTTAAACTACAGTTACAATACAAATATAGTTTTCTTGTACAATCTTAGTAGAAATTAATTCATTTATGCCATTTGTACCACTTCCCTACACACGCAAAAGTTCTCTGAGCCACGTAGGACCTATTGAAGAACTGGTTATGATTGTTAGCCCATGGCCTGAATATTTAGGCTAGACAATCGTGTTTGGATCCATACGCATGTGTAATCGGTCTTAGTTGCTTTTATTTTCTAGTTTGTATTATAACGTTTTATAGATCACGTAATCTCATGTAAACATTTGACTGACTCTTTAAGATAAACAACATGATCATCTTATAGATTATAAATATGTTTTAACTGTTTGTAAAGGTTTAACGTATTCACCTGTAACGTCGATGTGCGTTTGAAAACATTCTTGATTGTGAATGAGACTGATATTAACCTATACATAAATAGGTTCTTACAAATATTTGGATGATGTTTCTTGATTAAGCTATTGTTTTTGACCTTAACCTTGATAAAGTTTTCAACTTTGTATTTGAATGAAAACACTTGTTTTAATGTGACGTTAGATATAGCATGCTTTGGCCTAATAGGTTTTAACACGTTGGTGAGTTTCTCTAGGTAAGTAAATAGGTCCCACAATTGATTGTGATTTATACGAATTACTTTCTTTCGGCAAGAAACTCACTACTTGTGATGTCGCCCTCACAGTTACTACATGCCCGTCAAAATATAACTTTGTTAACAATACTTTGTTAAAGATGTAAAGTTTATGAAAATCTTTATGAATGTTTTAAAATCTTTTCAAGGTTAAAAGCCCTAGCCTCGTCTTAATGTTTAAGCTATAACTTAAATAACTTAAACATAGCCCCTACCTTAATGCGATCACTCGGAATGTTAAGAATAAGAAAAGAGCAGCAATTCGTTGGTAGGTTTCAATAATAAAGATAGTTGAATGCTAGAGGGGCTTCGGGACTTCGTTTCTTGCACGTTATTCGAGAAAACGAACCGTCGGTTGGCCAGGCTAGATGGGCACTGATTCTTAGATTAAGTGTGTGTGAATGAAGGTGTTTTTGGAATGAGAATGGCTCAAACCCGTAGCCCCTTATTTATAGGAGAAATTGGGTTCCTTCACGTCGCGCAAAGCAATAATCTGCTACATGTTGATACGTGGTTGGACATGTGTCTCTGTTTACTTAATGAGTTTTCGCGCAACGCGTAGGAGTCCTATTATTTGTCAGCGTAGCGCGAATTGAATGTTAAGTCGGTTACTGTTTGCATTCCTTCACGTAGCACGAAGAAGCTCTAGCTGATCCCTTCGCGTCGCGCGAAGCACTTAAAAATCAAAATTTTAATTTTAGTCCTTAAACTTTATTAGTTTGACATTATGGCTAGATGAGGCATTTTCGAGGTCTTACAGCATTTCTACACGATGACCTTGAGGAGGATATCTACATGGCATAAACAGAGGGGTTTCAAACAGTTGGTAAAGAAAACATGGTGTGCAAGTTAACGAAGAGTCTTTATGGATTGAAACAGGTGCCCATGAAGTGGTATATCAAGTTTGATGACTTTATGGGCAGGAATGGATACAAGAGATGTGAGATGGACCACTGTTGTTATCCTACGGAATTCGCTAGTTCTTATATCATTCTACTATTGTATGTATATGATATGTTGATTGTTGATTTAGACATGTCAGAGATTAGTAATTTGAAGTGATAAATTTCTTAAGAATTTGAAATGACAGATTTAGGTTGAGCCAAGAAAATTCTTGGCATGAGCATCATTAAAAACAAGGACAGCTCAATAAATTTAACTCAGGAGAAATAAATCAAGGTTATTTATGAGAAGTACAACATGAGCGATGAGAAAATATTTACTTGAACTACATCTATGGGTAGTCATATTAAACTTTCTAAGTTTCATTCTCCTAGTACCCGATGGAGAATAGCCAGAGATGGTAAATATTACCTATGCATCTGCAGTGGGTAGTGTTATGTGATGGTCGGGTGTAAATCATATACTTATTTATATTATTTTATAAGTTTTAGTTAGTTTATTATGCGAATAATAATAGTTCATATGTGTTTATATGTTGTAGCTCTTTGAATATTAAATATGCAAAATTGGAATTGAGTAAACGGAAGCTAATCAAAGTGGAGAATTGAGCCTAAGCATGTTATACAATCGTTGGATGGAAACAACACGAAAACATGGAATTTTAGGTCTCAGCGTAACTTACTCTAGGCCTGGCTTAACTTACTCCAGAACCTGACATAAAGGGTATTAGCAATTTATAAAACAGTTGTGTTTGGCGTAGGAAAAAAGACCCGGCGTATCTTACGTCGGGTACTGATAAGTAACTTACGAGTTTTTTAGGGTATAAAAAGCAATAATAAACCCTAACTCGGGGAGAACTTCTCTTGGCCGTTTTGGAACATCTGCGGACGATTTTTAGAACTAGGAAACACCAATAAACGTCATTCGGTCGATGTCTAATGGATTCAAACCATCAATTGAAGATATAATGGTTACCATGAGAGACTAATTCCCTTCGATTCATACCTGGGATGTAGAGTTTGTATCATTTTCAGCTTTCTCATGTATTAAAGAACAAATACTTTGTAATTATCATTTTCTTTATCTATGAGTATTGATGAGTATTGTTGTGCATTCAATCGGTGTAGGTTTACATTGATCAGAATGATTAGTTTGCGGGTTGCTAAAATAATTGCTCATAAGACTGTTTTGACTAGTTGAATACAATGAAGCATGCAATTTCCCTTAATTGAGCCACACTGGTAGGGATTGTTTGATAACCAGTGTCGTGTGTTAGCGATTGTTGGTGCCTAATTAGCTCGTTAGCCAGTCTGTGTTAATCAGTGATAGTTAATATGTTAGGTTAGATGAGATTACTGTTTGTGTGCATTCTTAAACCTCGGGTGTGATATGCTTTTATTAATTGCTTGAAGTTGTTAAAGTGTTTAATCAGTATTAAAACTAAATCTTATTTGCTTGTGTGATCAGCAGTACAATATGTTACTTCATAATATTAGAAATCTGTTGCACGATTACATTGACCACATACTCCTCTAGATTCGAAACCCTACTTACCCTAGCTTTCTTAGGTGATTAGAAACTAATATTAATTGTTTTTTACTAGATAACGGCAGTCTAGCATCAAAATGACGCCGTTGCCGGGGAGCTAGTGCGCTTAGTGTTGTGTTACTTGTTTAATTAAAAATAAAAGAAAAAAAATAAAAAATATATATATTTAAAAAAAAATTCTTTTTATTTCTTTTTGTTTAAGTTTGGTATTACACGTGGTATTTCTTGTCTTTGCTTGTGCAGGAACTTATTATCGTGTTGGCAGCATACGTTTAGTTCGGTTATGAGTTATTACAATAATCAAAGTCCACCAGGTAGCCCATTGTACCCATCATTCTCACAAAAACAACAATTTTCAAACTTTGACCTGCCACATCCTCAAACCCAAAACCAATATGAATATGATGAGTTTATGAGATTGTGCCTTCAGTGCCACCATTTAATCAAATAGGTCAGAATCGGGTCAAGTTCGGTCGGCAAAGATATAATGGTGATCAATACAACGATTATGGAGGATATCAGGGTTAGGATGAGTATATGGATGTAATTCCTAGGGCGAATCACATAGCCCCAGTTAGAGGAGTTGCTAGTCATTTTGTGCCTATAGTACCAAAGAACGCCTCACTGTTCGAGCCACCACATCAGAATGCAAGATCTTTTGAGACACCAATTCAGAATTGCTATGAAGGAAGTCAAAGTAACTATCAAAGCAAATTGCATAATCACGAGAATAGGAAAGCGGGTCAGTATGGGTCGAATGATAACTCCATCAATGAAAAATTGGTTACAATTATTGAGTTAATGATGGGTATTCATAAAGGCAGCACGATCAGAGATACGGAAATCAAGGCATTATCACAGCAAGTTAGATAATTAACTAAAGAAGTGGCAATAATCATAAGAGATCAAGATAAGCTTTGTAGTGATACTCAAATATGTCTAGCTCACAAATCCTCTAACACAAAGAGTGTCCACATAAATGAGATAAGTACTCGTCCTTTTGAAATTTCTGTTTTTGAAACTCATTCACCACAATGTGTTGAGGGTGGGGTGAATGATGTAATTGAGTTTAAGGGTGATAGTGAACATGATTAGGAAGTTAAAAGTTTTACAAAGTCTAAAAATGATTCAAATAACATGTTTTCTGAAATTAGTAATTGAAATGTGAATGTTCCATTTCCAATGGCTTTACTTGCACCAAAAAATTTAACTAAACGGGAACAACTTAAGAGTGAAAGGTGGGAAAGTTTTGAAAAAGTGAAAATAAATTATCCATTACCTAAACAAGTTAAAGCGAGTGCTGATCATGTTGAGTGCTTAGAAGAGTTAAGTACTCACAAACGACGTCACAAGTTTCCTAAACAACTTGCTTTAACTGCTACTATGAACGCCGTTTTGATGGGTACCCTTCCCCCAAAACTTCAAGATCTAGAAACACTTATTATTTTAATAAAAATAGATGATTTTAAATTAGACAGGGCGTTGTTGGATCTTGGAGCTTGTGTAAGTATTTTACAGGGGAGTTTATATGATCAGTATGATTTTGGGTCACTACAAAAAGTTAAAACAACAGTAGTGTTGGCTGATCAAACTCCTAAGTGTCATACGGGGGTTGTAAAGGATGTGATTGTAAAAGTTGGTGAATTCTATTATCCTGTGGATTTCCTTGTGCTGGATTGTTAAAAAAATACGCAACCGACTATTATTATGGGTAGACCGTTTTTAGCTACAACAAAGGCTATTATTAATTGTACTGAGTGAACAGTTAGAATGAGGTTCGGGGAAAAGAAAATGAGTTTAAAGGTTTTTTCTGTTTCGTTTAATCATAAAACTGACAAGTGTGGATCTCTGGAGAAGGAGAATCAAACAGAATAGAAAGAATGTTTTATGATTGACAGTTTAAATGAAGAGAAGGTAAAGAAGAAGTCAAGGAGGAGAAGAAGAAAAAAGGTGGAGTTTGGTTGTTACAGAGAAATGTGTAAATTTTATGATCAAGTGGGAAAAATCTAATGATGAGAATGGAACAAGTTTAGGAGAGGAAGGAGGCAAGCACCCTACGAGACACCATGAACTGCACATATTGTATGGTCTGGCTGAAGACCTTAAGAAAAATTTAGCGCTAACCGGGAGGAAACCCAGTCTTGTATTCAGGTACATGTATATTATCTTGTATTCGAACTTTGTGGGTGTAGTTCACTATAAACACTCACGAGACCTCCCTCGTCCACCCAGGCTACCGGGGGGTTTTAATAGCTTGTTGCATATGCTAAATGCAATCGTGATTCCTACGAAAGTGAGTTAGGTCTTTTAACATTTTTACTCATTTAACAAATTTAACTACGAAATTTATTTAACTCGGCTTTGGTAATTAAAATTCATAGCTTTGCAAACGGTTTAAAAGACTTATCCTAACAGTTGTGATAAGCATGCTTCTACACGTATGAGAGTTTGCAGATTCTGTTGAGTGAAATGAGGAGCCAGGTTCATTGAGCGCAAGCACAAGTATATTTGAGTGGCTTATTTTTCTTATCAAGTGATTTCATTTTCATAATTCTTTTTGTTTTATTAGTTTTATTGTTAAAAGTGTAATTGTATATTATATAAAGTGTTAGGACCATCGCATTAGGCCCGGTTTTAAAATATATAGTCAATCAATTTTAACCCCGTCCTCAATAATAATATTTTTTATTGCTAAATTTTAAGCATTGAGGACAATGTCAACCTCACGTGTGGGGATGGGGGTAAAATTAATTTTTTTTGCATTAGAGTGTCTTGATTGTGCGCAAAAGCCAGAATTATAAATAACTGATTGCTATTATTAATGCCAAGTAGAGGTCTTTGGTCATGGTCAGTTTTTAAGCTACTCGAAAGTATTTCCATTCAAATGTTTTCAAAAAGAGAAAGTTGAAAATGGGGTCGGTTAGGCGGGGATAACGAGTCAAGGTGGCGGGTATACATGTTTTATGTCGGCATCCCATTATTCCAGTCATATTGTGAGATGGCCCCCTATACTTAATACACATATTATATAATAAATATAAAACATGTCTTACTATTTATTGAGGGAAACCGGTATGTTTTACAGAGTTAGAACTTGCTTGTCACATGCTTTTCGAGATCTTAATACCACCACATGTATGGAGATTAGGACTATAGAAAACCCTTACATACAATTTCCCCCCACTAAATAAATTTCCTTACCCAACATTATCTCCCTAGGAGACCGTTTGGATCTTATCCCTTTTTATTTACTATACCGAACATTACACACCATTTCAGCCTTGTCCTTCATTTTATTTTAACAATGTTTGATGAAATCAAGTCGTTATCGAGTTGTACTTAGTCAGTTGTAGAGCATAATACACAGTGTACTTATGTCTCGATATATTTATAAATATGTGAATGTCAGAGTTGTATATATTTGTTTCAGTGTATTGTTTATTAGTTTTAAAATAATAAAAAAAAAGAAAAAAAAATATTGAAAAATCAGCAAAAAGCCAAAAAGAAGTTTGTTTATATTCAGTTATGTAATTAGCATTTTATTTGTTTTTGATTAGTTGTGTATGTATTTGTTAAACTGGGTTTCAACCACCTTAGTCACTAAATATGCCTAATCCGCACCCAAACCTAAGCCTCAGCAAAACCTTAGTCCGAGTCTTTATGCAACCGGTGGGTAATGGGTGGAGATAAGACTGACCTGCAAGCATACTAAGTTGTGACTCGTATTTGGTATTTGAGGGCAGAGACATATACTGGCACATCTTTTGCTAGTCTGTATATTAAATCGAGAGGAGTGTGGATAGTGTGAGGAGTATGAACATGTATGCCTTAACTGGAAACAAAGTACACTCGTCTGGGTGGCTCTATTGTTTTTTAGTACCATTTAACCTTACATGTGGGATGTCAACCTAGAAAGTGTCAGTGGGGATGTGATGGTCGGGTGTAAATCATGTACTTATTTGTATTATTTTATAAGTTTTAGTTAGTTTATTATGCGAACAATGGTACTTCATACGTGTTTATATATTGCAGGTCTTTGAATGTTAAATATACTAAATTGGGACTTGTACGAGAATGGGATGAAGTCTTTGGATAATCGGTGAGTAAACGAAAGCTAATCAAAGTGGAAAATTGATCCTAAGCATGTTATAGAAGTGTTGGATTGGAAACAAGATGAAAACAAGGAATTTTAGGTTTCAGCGTAACTTACTCTGGGCCTGGCGTAACTTACTCCAGGATCTGACATAAAGGGCGTAAGCAATTTATAAAACAGTTGTGTTTGACGTAGGAAATCAAGACCCGGCGTAGCTTATGTCGGGTTGGGAGTAACTTACGCCGGGTACTGATAAGTGACGCGAATTTACGAGTTTTTCTGGGTATAAAAAGCAATAATAAACCCTAACTCGGGTAGAACTTCTCTTGGCCATTTTGGAACATCTGGGGACGATTTTTGGAGCTAGGAAACACCAATAAATATGATTCTATGTCTAACGGATTCCAACCATCAATTGAAGATCAAATGGTTACCATGAGAGGCTAATTCCCTTTGAGTCATACCTGGGATGTAGAATTTGTATCATTTCCAGTTTTCTCATGTATTAAAGAAAAAATACTTTGTAATTATCATTTACTTAATCGATGAGTATTGATATTTAGTGTTGTTGTGTATTCAATCTGTTTAGGTTTAGTTGATCAGAACGATTAGTTTGTTGGTTGCTATAATAATTGCTCATAGGACTGTTTTGACTAGTTGAATTCAACGAAGCATGCAATTGCGCTTAGTTGAGTCACACTGGTAGGGGTTGTTTGATAACTGGTGCCGTGTGTTAGCGATTGTTGGTGCCTAAGGTTTAGCTCGTTAGTCAGTCAGTGTTAATCAGTGATAGTTAATCTGTTAGGTTGCATGAGATTACTGTTTGTGTGCATTCTTGAACCTCGGGTGTGATTTGCTTTTATTAATTGCTTGAAGTTGTTAAAGTGTTTAATCAGTATTAAAACTAAATCTTATTTGCTTGTGTGATCAGCACTACAATATGTGGTTCGACAATGACCACATATTTCTCGTGGTTCGACAACCTAACTACCCTAGCTTGCTTAGGTGATTAGGAAGTATTATTAATTGTTTTTGACTAGATAACGACTGTCTAGCATTAAAATGGCGCCATTTCCAGGGAGTTATTTCTCACAAAGTGGGAGTTATTTGCATGTTCGTGTCAAATCAAGGGAAAGCACATTGGGAAGTAGCGAAGTGGCTGCTTAGGTACCTAAAGGAAACTTCAAGGAGCCATGTGCTTTAAAGGCATAGATGCAATTCTTAAAGGGTCTTCAGCCGCTGACTTAGGTGGATGCGAGGAAACTTTTATAAGACTACTACGGGATATGTGTTCACTATGGGGGACACTGAAATATATTGGACGTCTAGATTGCAAAAGAGTGTGGAACTCTCAACCACGAAAGCTGAGTATATGGCAGCTGCTGAAGCGAGTAAAGAGCTTATTAGTTTGACTTAGAGGAGTTAGGCAGGGAATAAACAGATTATCCATTGTACTGTGATAATAAAAGTGCTTTGAATTAGCCAAGAATCTTGTGTATCATGGTAAAATGAAGCACTTTCATATGCGTATCATTTTATTTATGATTTAGTCAGTGATGGGACTATTTGGTTGAACAACATTAGGGGAGATTGGAACCCGACGGATATATTTACCAAGGTTGTGACCTTGGAGAAACTGAAGCTATGTAGCTTCAGTTGGTCTCTAGGAATAGTGTTCAGGAGGTGGCAACGAACATGTGGAAGACATGTTATACACTGAAGACTAAAGATTATAGGTACTGCGTGACCCATCTTGGGTTGGACAGTTGAAGACTTGAAGGTTGAATGGGTCTTTAGTGGCCGTTTTATATTATTTATTGTAACTTGTTAGGTAATAAATAAATCATATATAGCCTCCCTATATAAACATTATTATACCATGTAATTCTTTGAGCAACTTAATAAAAGAAGATACCTCGTTCGTTGCCCGTGGACGTGGGTTACACATTTTGACTGAATCACGTAAATCCCGTCTTCATATCTTTACCATTTTATAATATTATTATTATTGTTATTATTATTGTTGTTGTCGTTTTGTGTTTGGAAGCGTGTTGTGTTAAAGGAATTCCTACTGCCGTCGTCAACATTATTGTAATTGAAATTGTGATTGGTTCCTTTGTGCATGAGATTTAGAACAGACACCACCAACATTAATTGATTACTATTAATTAGTTCCATCATCTTGCATTGAAAGTCAAAGCCAATTTTTTGTTTCGACCGGAAGAAGAACGGCTGGTAGACATGTTCAATAATATACGTTCTATTTGTTGTAATTAGTTTATCGGTTTAGTCTTACTTCTCTTTTATCTATTGCGTTTACTTGGTAATCTGATTATTATTCGTTTTAGAAATCAATTAGAAATATTATTAAGTTTTTAAGGTTCGATCCGTTGTATTGTATTGACTTCTGTAGCCCTATCCGACTCCTATGGGGCAGTGATGTAGATGTTGTACTCTAATAAAAAAACAAGTATTTATGAAACATAAATACCTATAACTAGTACGGATAAGCAAGGTAGTCTCTACAGGGAATCAGTGGAAAGTGTAAGATTGACTCATGACTTAAAACTAATTAACTAGACGGACAGATGATATCAAACAGTTTGAAAGATGATTAAAAGCAACACGATTACTTTTAGAATTTGTAAACAAATTAATAAACGAGTTATTCACATTAGGTTCAGGTAATGCGATAACAAACTAATCACGAATTATGTTAAGTTGATCGCGCAATAATTACTAGACCTAGTAGTTTGGTTGCGATGACAAACGAAACCTTATCCGAACTGTTGACACAAATGAATGTGATCTATCCAGTTACCATTTTTATATTATAATAACCAATTATTATGCAATGACGTAAGAATATAATCCTAAATGTTGATGAACACAACCGAATAATTGATGCAATATTTGATAAACAAAACACAAACCGCTTAAAAAATCAATCAATACAACAAAGCAAGATCAAATAATATATTCAAACAAGTTCTTAATCAATGAAGAACGCAGAAACCAATCATAATCATTTTACAGATAACCTTAGCCTAAAGTGATCACAATGGTTTTTAGCTAAGTACCATGATGGAATCAGTAAACCATGGACGAATTTTTGCTCGAGATAGGGTTGGAGATGGTGGAAAAGCTTTTGGAACCACCTTAGATCTGCTAGATTGAATGATATATTCAATAGAGACAAAACCCTAATTTTATACATAAAACGAGTCAAAACTATGTTTTCCGTAGCCCAAATCGAGTTCGGCGTCGTCGACTCCAAAACTGGAGTCTACAACTTCATTTGGTGTCTTAGATGATCAACTTTTAGTGTCGTCCATAATCTTTTGGCATCTTAGGTTAGCATCGGCGTCAGCGACTCAAGATCTGGGGTCGTCGACCCCAAATATGATCATTTTTATTTTTTGCTTGTATTTACTCAAATGCATCAACGTACTAATCTTGTTCTTCCTGAGACTTCTAACTATAAAAAATTAGCTCGAACTATGTATATTTGACACTCAATACCTAATGTGTGGGTAAAAGAATGTGTTTTAAATGTTTAGTTTCTTGTATGTTAAGTGTTTTTATATATCGAACACGAGTACTTTGAGTGGTTTTATGTTTAAAGGTGCACGGACCTTAAAGGAACTAATTTTAAGCACTTTCGATGGCAATTGTAACACCCCGTAACCGCAGCGGAAACGTAACCGGGGCGCCACAGACACCTCTGATATCAACCACATTGTTTATAAAGAAAACTGAATACATTAATATACTTCAAATTACATTATCTCATAATTTCATTACCGTCTAGGTGATACGCACATCATACAATACGATACATAATTCTATTTATTATAATGTATCCTAACATCCCGCACGCAAATCTTACACACATTAAGCACTTAGCACGTAAGCAATCACTTCATCTTAATTGTACCTGAAAAGCATGTGAGAAAACGGGTCAACTACGAATAGTTGGTGAGTTTCACAATTCGAGTAAACCATGAAAAATCATTATCATAAAATAATATTATTATCGATGTAATTATGCTGAGCCCACAAGTGAAACCTCTGACAATCACACACAACCCCCATGGCCTATCCCCCGCCCACGGACCTGCCCCAAACCGCTATGCCTAACATTGCATAGCAAAACAAATAACAACAAAATAGACATGTGCAACTGGCTGGGAAACATCAGCAAATCCATGCCGGACCAGTTGGGTTTGTCAGACCAATAGTACTATCCACACTCTACCGGCTTTCAGTTAATCACTCGTGTTCCGGGGCCTTAGAATGTTAGCAACTCAGACAATTACCATCTTAGTACATTTCCGTACGATTCCCGTACAATAAAATATATATAAATACACGCAAATCCATGCGTTCAGTATGTACTTAAACATTTCAGTTGTAACATGCTTCCGCCCCGAGTTAATATTTAAAAACAATTAAGAAAAAGGGGCTCGTGAAACTCACCTTAGCACATGCAAGCAGGTAACAAAAATCATTATCAGTTAACACGTCCAATCTGTAATATGATCCCTACAATCGTTATTATACAATTATTGTTTATATAATCTTTAACCGTGTTAACCAGTACATCTGGGAACACTGTTAACCCAGAACTGTACCCATTCCGGGGGCAATGTTAACCCAGAAACACTTCTCCGGACTCAGATTGTGATATCGTTTAGAGTTCAATAGTCAAAATTAATATTAATTCGTTTCTCCGTTTTGCGTGCCTAGCACGGTTATCCGTTTTTACGTTTCAAAAATGAGTTTGGTCACACACGACCCGAAAATAGTTGTTGACTGATAATTTAATTAATGTTGTGAAATTAGAGCTCGGTTTAGACGCCCCGATTGGCCGCGGGACCCGTTTCCGTCTTTAGTGCACCGGAAACTGTTAAATCGTTTAAAATTACCCAAATCATCCGAATTATTTTCGGATGATTTATTTTTACTTGTTTAACTCAGTTATATGAAAATAGTTCATTTTTAGGGTTTCTATACACCAGTCAGCTCGTCTACCCGAACTTTGCTGGCTTACGCGTTTTAAGCTTTAAAAGTTTGTTTTTATTTTCTTTTTAGCACAAATAATTATCCGTTTAATGTCGGATCTTGAAATTTTGTACAAATCACTTTTTGATAGTGGGGAATTTTATAAAAATATTTCCAGAATTAATTTTTATATTTAAAATTTATTTTTCTAATTTTAAACACCATTTAAACACTAAATATGTCGTAAATACCAAACGACCTTAGAAAAATCCCAAATTTTTCCTGGATGACCCCTGCCATCCCCATAGTCCCCTGTAAATTTTCCAGAACCAAAATTTCTTTTTACATGTCATTTTCACTAAAACCGAGCTAGAAAACCCTAGAACTCGTTTAACCGAAAAGCCTACATAGACTTCTCCAACGGACCTAAAATTTTGTGTGTGACTTAAACATGTTATAAAAAGCTTATCTGGAATTTTCCAGTATTTGTCTTGATATTTAACTATTTTTCACCATTTTTAGCCTAAACCGAGCATTAAATTCACCAAATATTCATCCTTTGTCCAAAAATTACCAAAATTTCACAGAACTCATATTTTCATGTATCTAACACCTCTGTAAAATTTCATGACCTAACTCGAAACCATCAACAATCTGTCCAAAACACATACACCGAACATAAACCGAATATACCTTTCGTTTTCCGCCACTACAAGCTACACACTCGTCTTTCCGCCTTATCTACCACTAAATACAGAACCTACAACCAACATACCACAATACCAAGCAAGTTACACTCACAATCAAGTCTCTTACACTATAGTTTCGGTTATTGTTTCAAATCTAAAGTTTAAACCGTAAAAAATCGTTTTTGGTCCGTTTAACTCCTTTCTTGGACCAAGATCCCTTGTATAACCCGTATACATCACTTGATCATGCAAGAATCGGTTTTCATCTTTGAAACCTCATTTTCTTGCAAATAAACTCAAGAAACGAAGATGGAAACGTAAATAACTCGACTTTTTACCTCGGTTTCTTGCTACAAACTCGGGTTTTTGAGTGGAAATGTGGAGAGAATTGAAGGTCTTGAATGTTTTGATGTAAAAAAAAAGAAATGAGAGCTACGGGATACTTGGGTATTCCGATCGGAAGTCAAGAGGGGTGGGGTGGGACCCACCTCTCCATTTCTAGCCACATGTTTGGATTCTCGAAATCCGGATAATGTTTTGGATAATCTGGTTCAGTTCGTTTTTCGGTTAAATGTCTAATTCGGCTTAAAACGAGGCTAAAACGGTCGTTTTCGGCTTAAAAATGAAATTTATATAAAACCGATTTAAAAACTTTAAAAACTTAAACCATGACATTTATTAACTTAAAACATCATATTATTAATTATTGCGCATCTTTTTCGGCTTGATTGATTGTCTCTTGCTCGGTTTGGTATTAAAGGTTTCGTTTAACGTACCGACGTACAATTAAATCGAAATTCTTTTTATGTGCCGTACTTTACTTAACCCGAAGCATTAATGCTTCGTAAAATCACTAAATATTATAGATATCGTCTATAATTCAACCCTCGATTCGTTCGGGTTTCAATAACTATCTATCGATTAATCGCATATTCAATACGATGAAGTATATGTTCACGTACAATCAATACAGTGAACCACGTATTCTCGTATAATTACTATGGTAATTCATGTACCCGACATTAAATATAACGTAACTATTGACTACCGGTTAGGGTACACCTGGTTTCGTCGGAATCGTTACATTCTCCCCCCGTTAAGAAATTTCGTCCTCGAAATTTTACACGCCCACTATCCCCTTCCGAGAGAAAGGTGGGGGTTTTTCCTTCAGAATTCACCCTCTCGTTACCAGGTATAATCTGGTCCTCGCTGTGAATTCCACTTAATCTTAATCAATAAAGCTTGGTATGTCCAAACTGTTTAGTTTTCCCGTCTACTATCTCTACGGAATTATTTATGATATCAAGCACGTCTTCTATGCTCCATTACTGGTACTTTCGTTGCCTCATCGCTTAGGTACTTTTCAATACGTATACATGGCAAAACATCATGTATAGTACTTAGCCCCCGGAGTACTTTAATCGATAAACTAAATGACCAATCATAGAGATAGTCTCATAAGGTCCAATATATTAAGGAGCTATTTTCGGTTTTGCCAAACCTCATATCACCTCTCTAAGGTGATGCCTTAAAAATACCTTGTCACCTCTTTCCAGTGACAATGGTTTCCTTTGAATGTTGGCATAAATCCTTTGCCAATCTCGCGCTGCTTTCAACTTATCTTAAATATTATAAATCCGATTGGTTGTTTCTCGAATCAATTCAAATCTTATGGCTTGATTGACGCCCATCAATTTAACAAATTGGTGATAATGAATTCAACCATAGAAAGCTTCAAGCCCTCAATGCTTCCTTCCCCGCCTTCCAATAATGGAAGTAGGATGACTATTTCGATCTAAGATAATTGAAAATGGTACTCCACGACGAGGTACCATTTCACCATCATGAATTTGGGTGAGAATTCATTGTGGTAATCGTCATGGATTGGGATGAAATGCGAGGATTGGTTAATCGATCCGCGATTACCCAATTTACATCATGCCTTTGATATATCTTGAGAATTTGCGTCCCGAAATCCATTGTAATGTATTCCCACTATCATTGGCGAATTTTCTGTCGTTGTGGCGTTCCCTAGGGTTTTCGGTGTGCAGCCTTATCTCTTGCATAACTTAAATATTCACCAACATACGTAATCATATCTTTCTCCAAACTCGGCCGTTAATAAAATCCTTTCAAATATTCGTATCATCAATAGTCTAATCCGATCCCGGATGTATGGAATATTTCGATTTATGCGCTTCGTCCATGATTAATTCACAAAAGTCATGGAGGGTCGGGATCCTAACCCGATTTTTGAAGTAGAGAATTTCGTCCACGCGCTGTTCGAAATTCTTCTCATTGCCGTAAAGTCCCTCCTTTTCCAATTGTTCTTCTTTCAACGCCTCACGTTGAGCGACTCGAATCAGGTCCGAAAGGTTCGACTAGACTATCATTCCTAGCGCTCTCACTCGCAATGGCTTAACCCGATCTTTCCTACTCAAGGCATCGGTTATGACGTTAGCCTTGCCGGGGTGATAACGGATGTCACAGTCATAATCGCTTAACAACTCGACCCATCTTCGTTGAATATGAGACTGCGGTCTCTTATCATCTATAAAATTTGTACATTTGCGTCGTACAAAGGATTAAGAGTTGGGTAATGCTAAAAATCCTTCAGTAAACCACTGATAGTCTCCGGCTAGTCCTAAAAAAATTTTGGCGCATTTCCTTTGGCGCCTTGGGTGACTGCCAATTTGAATGGTTTCTATCTTTTTTGGATCTATGTGAAATCCTTGTTGCTTTACAACATGACCAAGGGATTATGCTTTCTGTATTCAAAATCACATTTCGAAAACTTCGCGTACAACTCCTCTTGCTTTAACACTTCCACAATTTTCCTTAAACGTCGTTCGTGCTCTTCTTTACGTTGCAAATATATCAAAATATCATCAATGAATGCTATGACAAATTTGTCAAAATAAAGTTTACAGACTCGGTTCATGAGTTCCATGAACACTGCCGGCGCATTTGTTAGCCCGAACGGCATATATAAGAATTCATAATGGCCATAACGAGTCCGAAACGTTGTTGTTGCAACGTCCTCCTCTTGGATTTTTCATTTGGTGATAACTATATCTAAGATCAATTTTCTAGAAATAAATCGCCCCTTGCAGTTGGTTAAATAGATCATTTACTTCGAAGAAGTGAATACCTATTCTTGATCGTCACTTTATTCAATTCTCTCTAATCAATACATATCCTAACACTTCCGTCCTTCATTTCCCAAATAACACTGGTGCACCCCATGGTGACTAACTAGGTCGTATAAAACCTTATCCAATAATTCTTGCATTTCAGTTGGTGCAAGTCGGTAAGATACTTTGGCAATAGGATATGCTCCTGGTATTAGATCGATACTGAATTCGACCTGTCGAGTTGGCGGTAATCCAGGAAGTTCTTCTGGGAAAACTTGTGGAAATTCGCGTATCACCGAAACATCTTCTATATGTTTTCTTTTAAATACTTTTCTCTGTATCTAATCGCTTCATCGTCCGAAAGAGTGCTTCTAATCATCTTCTTTTCATATTTGATTTCAGCTTCATGTTGAGTTAGCCAATCCATGTTAACTATTACGTCAAAACTTCTTAACTTTAATGGTCGTAGGTCAATAAGGAAAGGTTAATCGTTTAGAATAATAGGACAATTCCGAACAATTTAGTTAACCTTTAGGGATTTACCGTTAGCGATTCTACAGTATAGGGTTCTATAGTTTCACTAATCGGTATCTTTCCAAATGATAGGAGGTTAACAGGAACTAACTTCTATCGACGACCGTAAAAATATCACTGAAGCCTATCGATTTAAAACTACAACATACTTAATACCACCTTTGGATCATGACGTGCTTTATTCGAATTACTCACAAAAGCACGGCTCCTTGCTTGATCAGAGGTTGATGCTTGTCATGAGGTTCGTCTTCCAACGACACCTTGATTCAACTTTGGGCAATTTCTCTTGAAACGTTCTGTACTGCCACATTCATAGCAAGTACAACTGTTTGGCATAATTTGATTTCTTTGGAAGGATTGTTATTGAAGCTGTTGGGTTCAGAGTGGTTGTACGCGAATGGGTTGGGGTCGCCGGTTCACATGGCTTCAATTTGTTCTACAATTGGGGCATTACGTCCATCTTTACCACACCTGTGGGCTATTATCACTCGACATTCTTCTTCCTGCCGATTACCATATTTTCCACATTTAGGGAAGGACCCTTCATGCGGTTCATGTTTTCACACCAGAACTAGTCTTAGTATAATTCTGGGTTGTAGGACATACCTACTTATTCAAAAGCCTCTCTTGCACTATACCTTTATCATTTCTCTTCTTTAACACTCGACGTCTCACCTAACGTCCTTCCAGTCCACTTCCCATAGCGTCAAATATATCAATGTTGGCTTGTGACACAACCCTTCCAAAGGTTGTATATTTTACAGGATTGACTATACCCCTTAACCATGGAGTTAGTCCCCAATATAGCGCTCACTTCGCTTAGTTTCAGGAGTAATTAGCCATGTTACCAGACATGACAATTCCTTCAAACGATTAGCGTGTTCTAAGTGATCAGCACACAACATTTCTATCTTCCATAGCTCAGTTTCCAATCTTTGAACTTAATTACTCGAATAAAAGTGCTCTAGCACAAGAATTTTAAATTCCGACCATATCATCTGAGTATTAATTTTCTAACTATAATTTTGTACCATCGTGTTCCATCACGATACAACATAATCTACCAACATATCTGTAGCATATTTCACTACACAATGTTCTAGACTCTTACCAATATCCTTAACCATTTCGATCTTTTCTATCCACTCGCTAATCTATTCCTCCCTTTACCATCAGTAAACTATTAATGATTTCCTTAACACAACCAACAAACATATCCTTCACACCGGATCTAATTCATTACGACTACTATTCATGTTTAGTTTATAACTAATACTTGTAGTCATAATAGTATTCGGTGGGACATTATCACTCTTAGTAATACCACTAAGAATTGAAATATTCATATTCATGTGATTGCTCGATCTATAATTATGCGATCACATTTGCATCAACACTAGCAGTGATCTGTGATTACGACATTCGGTATCATCATCTGATATCTTTGAGCAATCAACTGAATCACATCAATCTCCATCATTGGAGTTACTCTTTTTATGTCATTCTGCCGTACTCATCCCGTACGCAGTAATCAATACTAATCTCACCGTATAACTCGTTACCAGCTCAATCATAACAGCAGGTACACATACACACCAAATATTATCATACATATTACACATACCAGTATCTAGTATATATGTCCCACAAATATAATAACATATGGACTCAACCTGATGTCGGTTAACGTTTAAATATGTTTCATAACCCTTGTCACCAACTGACATATAGATCTTTCTCAACAACGATTAATGTTTAATATGCTTGATTTCAACATCTTTCTGCATGTCAGCATAACCGATACATGCTCACCGTGAGCAACAAACGATTACGTACCACGGAGTTATAATATCCGTGTCTATTTGTATATCCGGCATACACGGTATACCACCTACGAACGAACAACCAACTATGCTATAATGATTCCAACACCTCTTTGTGTATGGGTAATCATTCTATTCGAGTATACATGGGTATAGTCATCTAACGGATGTAAGGATAACATAGGGAGTTGCAAGGTTCAAGGTAATCGCGCAACCCATGTTGCCTTCACATATTATCAATTGCTATTATGGGAAACTCTATCACTTGCTCAGTCAATGTCCTCATGCGTTCTAGGTTCGCTAAAATCGGTAATTCTCGATCTGGAGGTGGTATGTCTCATATGTTTTAGAGTGAGAAATACACATATATATTTCTATATATTATTTTTATCTGCTCATTTATTATCAAAATTTTTATTTTTATTTTTTTTTTATTTTTTATTTTTTTTTACCTTAATGGAATAAGAATGGGTTCAGGTACAGGTCCATCCGTACGTGAGGGTCGGCGGTTCGGGTGAACATAGGGGGTTATTAGGATATACGGTACCGGTGTTGGTAGGGTAAGGGATTTATCAATTTTGGTTGGGAGTGACGGTTACTAGATATTTCTGGTTAATGTCAAACGGGAGATCTAACTTGGTACTATCATAACTATGGCCCGATAAGTCAGACTTATCATCAACCGATGCTCTAGAAATTTCAGCATCCTCGGTACTTTTATTATTTCATCCCCCGGTCCCTTATCCGGGTCCTATTTCTCAATACATGTACTCACAAGATATGTACATATATATATACACACATTAGCACGCATAAATAATATTATATACTTTACACATATGTTGCCATTTTTACCTATTAATGTACCCAGTGTGTCGGACCGGTGCGGGACACGGTTTCCCAACGATTCACGGGGCAACGTGTTAGAGTGCGGAATCCTCTAACACGGGGATTCGGTGGTGATCAACAACGCACGGTTACGATTCCTAAGACGGTTTGACACCTAGGGACGGAGGAAAAGACCGACACGACGAAGATGGGCAGAGAGGATTTTCGGCAGTAGCAGGTTCGTGACTGTGTGTAATGTGTGCTCTCCCTTGTGAAATTTCCTAAGTTTCGTTTATATATCGTATACTGATTCGATCGAATGAGTATCTCATTCGATCGAATGAGTCCTGGTTCGATCGAATCAGTCACTGATTCGATCGAATCAGTTTCTTTTGACATTTTCAGTCCGTTAACTTGGTTTCACGATCGTTATTTTCATATCGAACCATCCTGATAGAACTGGGGACATACACATGACATTTCATGTCCTAACAAACTCCCCCTTGGATCCAGTTCTATTTACTTATAATCAATCGAGTTCTCTTGCTCGATCGTAACTCCCCCTTGGAGTTATCTCACTCTCTCTTTTCTCAAAGCTAGTGGTGCGCACGTTGCATCCACGAACTCCTTTCTTCATGAAGTTCTCTCAAGATCAAATGGTTCAGTCAGTCAGACTTACCATAGGTTCCGCATATCCTGAGAAGCTGTCAATTGGAATTTTAGATAAACATTTAAGCACAATCTATCACAATGTTCCAAAACAAATTACATTCAACTCAAGAACAATTACAATCAGAAGATTAAACCTTGAATTACAACAAGAAACAAAATAAACATGACAATTAAGCTTCAGTTTCTTGTGCATACTTCTTCTGTTGCTCTTTCCAGTTTGATCCTGCATGTATGTCATAGGCAAAGCAAATCCTAATGACATTTCTATACGTTAATGCTTGCTCTCTGTCTTCGGGGGCATAAAGAATCTCTGTCTTGTATAGTGTATAGACATCCTCCCGTGACAAGTTTGTGAGCCACATAGGATCAAATATGCGAATTGTGCTCCAATTTCCATTGTCGTTGAGCACGATAACTGCTTCATGCAGTCTTCCATCATAGTACCAATGCCTGAATGCTTTGTAGAAGTCCTGCTTCATCTTTCTTAGAGGAATCTTCTTCATCGTGAGTGGTGGCATGTACTTCAAGATAATCATTGGCCTGTTGGTGATCGGATCGATCTCCTTTTTACTTGTATATCTCTTTGGCCTCTGTGGAGTGATCATCTTCCATTTTGAGTTGTATTCCTTTCGCAATACACTCTGATAGTACGTGGCAAATGGAGATGAACTGGCGTAAAGCATATCAAGATAGTTCAGACGGTTTAGATCATAAGTAGGAAGAGTCTTCAAGTCAGTGATACGTTGAAAGTACTCAACCCCTTTTTCTCTCTTGATAGCAATGCAATTAAGATCCTTCAGACACGCCCAAGCAATAATCTCTCCTGAAGTTCTACGACCCTTCATCTTATAAGACGTTGTGTGAGGAATGGTCGGCTTTGCTTGTCGTCTGGACCTTATCTTCTCAAGAATAGCGTTGAAAGCTTTCTTGCATTCTTCTGTTTTCTCAACGAATTCGGCTTGATCTGCTTCAGAAGGCTGTTTCATTGTGTTTGACCTTTTGTCAGCCTTCTTCTGTATTTCCTCCTCTGTTACATTTTGGAAGAAACTTGCAGAGTTAGGAAGATTGTCAGTTTGAGACGTGTAGTATTCTGGATATTCTTCCTGTGTCAAGTCTTCCATTTCAACTTCATCAAATTGAGAGGGATCAGCGGCCGTAGATGATGTTGAGTCAGGTGTAGCAGCCGAAGAAGATGTTTGTTCTGTTGAAGGCAAAGCCAGATACTTGCCTGTTTCTTCATTGTATAGCTCAAACATTTGTTCCAGTTCTTCTTCTGTGAAATTGTGTGAAATTTCACCTTCTTCCAAGTCTCCACTTGCGAAGTTTTGCTGCTCATATGGATTGTCCAGTAAAAACGTGAAATATTCCGCTGCTGTTTTTGATTGCAGCGGTTGGACATTAAACGGATCAGCATCACCTGGTTGATTAAAAACCACAATGTAACACAAATTTTAAATAAACATATGTAATATCATAAACATGAAATACAATACCATTACATATGAAACTAAGTTTACACACAAATCATTAATTAAAAAGATTTAACATTTAAGTCCTCACTACATTCACTCAAATTCCTCTTAAATACCTTCACCTCCATCATCAGAAGAGTCCAGTTCGTCTGTGTCCACATCGACATTGGTTGGACCTTCCAGACGAAGAACATCTCCTTTCAGCTCGGTCACTTTTGCTTCAAGGCTTAGATTTGACTCTTTCAGCTTGTTGATCGAAGATCCTTGTTCAGCGACAGTAGCATTTAGCTGACTGTTTTCAAGCCTGAGCATTTCGTTCTCAGCTTGAAGTTTAGCAATCTGCTCATCTCTGAGTCGATTCTGTTCTTCTTGCTCTGTCTTGAACAATAACATCTTCATCATAGCCTTGTGAAGATCAGCAATTTCAGATGCAACCTTTTGAGGTATAGACATTTCCGGTTGAGGTTGAGGAGTAGGTTGTGGTGCTGACTGCGGTGTTGGTGGCTGTGCTGGTTGAGCAGGAGGGGCAGCAGAAGTCCCAACTGATGGTACCATTGAAGGACGTGGTTGATCGGAAAATAAACTCCGATACTTTCTTGTAACCTTCTTCTTCTGCCTCTTTGCAGGCCTTTCTTCAGTCGCATCTATCTCAGCCGGTTGTTTCTCGGCTCTAACTTCTTCACCAGCCTCCAGATCCTCAACATTTAAATACCAATCAGCCTGTTTTTCAGCTTCTGTCCTTGTGTCTTCCGGGACCGCCACCTCCTCAGTGTCAGAATCGTCGCTGGATTCCTGATACGGTAAATTCTCGACGTCTGAATCACTGGCAGCATTTCTCCACTTCCTCTTCGGAGGGGCCCTGTAGGACGGATTGACTATATGCCCGAAGCATCGTTTGAGTGGTGGCCTGGTGGGACGTTCTTTGTAGGATTTGAGACGGTTGAGAGTCTCATTCTTCATGTGGTCCAGTTTCACCACATCACCTTCATTTTCTTTCAGTAGACCCGGTGCTTGAGTATCAACTATCATCTGAACGAACCTCGGGTACTGAAGAAACTTCTCGCTCTTCCCTTGTTTCAACGTGATGTTTTCCACCATATGACCAAACGTCATTTGAGAGAAGTTGTAGGGGCGGTTCATCACTAGAGCAGCTACGGTGAACTGCATGCTTTCCCTCAGCTTGTCAAAGCTAGTTCGTTGAGGCCCCAAGCAATGCATCACCACGTGTGCCAGATACTTGAATTCGGGGCACAGGTTGGCTTTGTGAAGCAGACCGGCATTGAGATCGCCGTCATACTTCATTCTTGCGAAACATCCTCTAGTTGCCGCAGGATGTAATGATGTAGGGTCTGATTCTAAGTCTACAAAGCCGCAGACTTCTCGGATTACCTGGGCAGATATTACGATGGCATGCCCTCTGACCGTGGAGCGAATAACCGACGGCACGACTGTTTTGTCGTGCGTGGCATTCCTCCAGAACTCTTGTTGAATTGACATTATAGGCTCAACGATCCTCGAGATAGGTCCAGAAATCCTTGACCTCTTCAGAAATTTGATAACTGTTGCAAAATCCTTCCCGTGGCTAGATTTTTCGTCCAGGAAAGCCACGATATTGTGCTTGATAGACGTTTTGAATGGAGCAACCACTTCTGCAACTTCAGCCATTGAATCTGTAAACTTAAACGTGTTAGAACGAACAGATATCGTAACGACTGAATGCGTTTAAAATTTTCAAATTTTCTGGACTAGTTCGATCGAACGAGCAACACATTCGATCGGGTGAGCTATTCATTCGATCGAATGAGATCTGGTTCGATAACAGACAATCGAATGAGATAGATCTTATCATTTACTTCTGATTCGATCGAACTACTAATCGAATAAGTCACATTCGATCGAATAAGGAACTCGTTCGATCGAATAGACTGATTCGACTCATTCAAGCAGAAGCCCAGAAATGAAGAACACCCGAACCCGGAAAACCAAAACGACCAAAAACCCGATCAAAACACGGTTAAAAACAAGTAAAACTTACATTTTTGTAATCTACGTGAAAAACTGAATAAAGTGATCGGATCAAAAAGAGGGTTTGAGAAAAACAAATTTGAGAGAGAAAATCCGTAATATTTTTCGAATAATTCTGTCCGATCGAATAAGTTTGAATATTTATACTGTTTTTGGACTTATTCGATCGAATGGACTTGTTCGTTTGGATCATTCGATCGAATGAGATTCTATTCGATCGAATGAGTCTCTTCACAACTGTTCGCATTCTCTCACACACTGATTCGATCGAAACTGTCCATTTGATCGAGTTATTCATTCGAATAGCAACCTATTCGATCGAATGAGGGAAAACATATGAAAAATAAATTTTTTAAATTTCTTATTTCCCGTCCATCGATCGTGATGCCTTTGAACCTGCACGAAAACATAAACTTTTGACACTTGGTTAGTTTTCTTAGACATTTTCCAATCCTGAGAGCTTCGTTCCTACAGAACATATAGATCATAATACATTAGTAACAAATGGAAAAATATCAGGCTCAAACATCTTTGGGTTTTCTTGTCACTTCATTCTTTCTTTCATGCACAGCCTGTTGCACAGATGAACATTTAGCAACCTGCATGAAGTTTTCTTTCATTCCTACACACTGGATAAACATTTAGTAGGTACAGACAGGGATCAGACTACCTGTCACGATGATTTCTCATTAAAAAAAAACAGAATAAAATTAAAAAAAATTAATTCAGAATAAAAATCTTTTTTTTTTTTTTTTTTTTTAACAGAATATACGAAGTTAAACAAGACATAATGAATATTCTTTTTGTGAGAAAGATCCGAACAGGAATCATACTAATTACGTGACTGTCACACAGATCCGTGTTTAGCTGTATTATGACATAAAGAAACAGGTTGTGAGCATGTAAATAACTTAAAATGGTTTTCATCGTTTCTGTGATACGAGTTAGGTTCAATTATGTCTCAAAATTTAAGTGGGTAACAACTCAGAGATTATGATGCCTCCTATCTATTCTCAAAGCGTATTTGGCTTTCCCCAAGTCACCCCGAATTGACCTTGACCCATAGTGTCTGATTAAGGTTGTAAGTGTCTTCATCTGCTTCCCGTTTTCTTTCTTACTCCATGATTGAGAAGTCTTGACATTGTTAACTCTAGAATGTTTCAATCACTCATAAGGTAAAATTATTTTTTTTTTTTTTTTTTTTATTTTTTTTTTTTTAAATGTTACATAGACTTCAGAGTAGTAAACAATTGCAAGTCCCGAATCTGGATCACTGCAGTTTCTTCACACACTATCTTTACAGGAATCAGAACACTTATGGGCTTGTGTATGACTGGGTAATCGCTTTTCTGCCTATCATTCGGAAAGATATATATGAAGACATACAAAACTCTTAAGGAGTTTCCACGTAAAATCGAGTAGATTTAGTTTGTATCACATCTACTTTTACGCACCATAAAAAGCTACCATGACACACAATGACCGTTCTAAAGCCTTTTAAGCCTAATAACTTCACTAGTTAAGCTCACAGAATCAGTGTATCTATCATTTTCCAAGGTTGGATCAATTTCTCATTTTCTGAATATATATGAATGTCCTTTTTTTTTAAAAAAATAACGTTTAAATTATTTCGCCCCGATCAAGTCAAAGTCTTCAGGTAAACGGCTATCCTGAAGATCCAATGGATCAACTGGACCGACCACATACGAGTATGTGTCCTTCTAACTAAGTATAACCGACTATTTTTCAGCGAAAGAATAAAAAACCCATCAAAACCCGCCCCGATCACTTTCAGTCATCTGGTTAATGGCTATCCTCATAATCTACTAGTAGAAGTAAGGACCAAAACACATCCGAAAATGTGTCCATCAAACTGAGGTAACCGACATAATTTTAAGCGATAGTGATGTATAAAAATTTAATATAAGAAAAATGAAAATAAGCTGTACAGAAATAACAAATCTTTTTGATGTCTCAGTATGATAGCGTCTGTGTACTATCACCTTTCTTGTAACAAGATCAACTTCTCAAAATTTTGAAAATTTTTGGTTTTTTTCTTGAAACCTTTCTCCCCCTAGAATTTAAAAAAAAAAAAAAAAAAAAACAAAATCTTTTTGGTTTTTTTTTAAATTTTTAAGAAAAGAAAAAATGAAAACAATTTAAATGATATCTTCAGGAACATCTTCTGATATACGTTTAACGCCGTTGATCTCTAGTAAATATAAAAACCGTGGTTTATCAAATGCTTTAGTGAAGAGATCAGCGCGTTGTTCCTGAGTGGGGATTTTTATCACATCGATTAACTTCTTTTCGTAGCAGTCACGAAGGAAGTGATATCGAATTTCGATGTGCTTCGTTTTGCTAAAATGGACCGGATTTTTGGTAATTGAAATTGCAGCAGAATTATCAATATATGTGGGAGTAGTAGAACATTCAATACCGTAGTCACGCATTTGTTGCTGAATCCAAATAACTTGAGAACAGCAACTGGCAGCCGCAATATATTCCGCCTCAGCTGTTGAAGTGGAGACTGACGTCTGCTTTTTGCATTGCCACGTTACTAAACGACTTCCAAAGAACTGACATCCTGCTGTTGTTGATTTGTAATCGAGTTTACAACCACCATAATCCGAATCACTATACGCATGAAGATCGAAGTTGTCATCATAAGGATACCAAAGACCCCAATCTGGAGTACCCTTCAGATAACGCAAAATTCTTTTGACTGCAATCAGATGGGAGACCTTCGGCTTTGACTGGTAACGTGCACAGAGACACGTAGCAAACATTATGTCTGGCCGAGAAGCAGTCAGGTACATTAGAGATCCGATGATCCCTCTATAGTGAGTTGGATTGATCAATTCACCCTTCTCGTCAGGATTAATCCCGTGATTAACCTCTAAAGGAGTTCCCTGTGAAGAAGAACTCAACATCTCAAACCGTTTCAAGATGTCATTGACGTATTTTGTCTGGTGAATGAAGATACCGGAATCTTTTTGATCAACTTGAAGTCCTAAGAAGAACTTCATCTCACCCATGGAGCTCATTTCAAATTTTTCTTTCATCACTTGTTCGAACTCCTTACAAAGTGTTTTATTCGTGGACCCGAAGATGATGTCGTCCACGTACACTTGTACCATAATTAGATCTCCTTCTTTTTCTTTTGAGAATAGCGTGCAGTCAATGGTTCCCCTTCTAAACCCGTTGTTCAGAAGGTGTTTGGATAGTTCTTTATACCAAGCTCTCGGGGCTTGGTGAAGACCGTACAAAGCCTTGTTGAGCAGATAGGCTTTGTCCTTGTGATATGGGTCTTCAAAACCTGGAGGTTGTGCCACATATACGGTCTCTTCGATGTGACCGTACAAAAAGGCACTCTTGACGTCCATCTGATATACTTTGAATTTCTTGAAAGATGCATACGCCAAGAACATCCGGATTGCCTCCAAACGAGCAACCGGAGCATATACCTCATTGTAGTCTAGGCCTTCGATTTGCCTAAACCCTTGGACCACCAGGCGGGCTTTGTTGCGAACAATCACTCCACGATCGTCACGTTTACATTTTAGTACCCACTTAGTGCCAATTTTCTTCTGTCCTTTGGGGAGATCCACCAGCTTCCACACACCAAGTCTTTTAAACTGCAATAATTCCTCTTGCATGGCTGAGACCCAGTTGGGATCTTTCAGCGCATCGGTGGTGCTGTGTGGTTCTTCTTGTGCTAAGAAGCATTCATGGGCATTAAGAGCAACTGATCCTGACTCCATCATTTCTGTGTAGAGACCAAAATTCAGCTGTCGACGAGTTTTGACACCCTGTTGAATGTACCCTATAATGTTGTCTTGTGGATGATCACGTTCAGTCCTAACAACCGGATTGTCAGGAACGACAACATTTTGTTCCAAGTTAGTTAAATTCGGCTCAGGAACTGGAGCGGATTGTGGTGCCTCTGAAGTAGACGTTAGAGGCTGATCTGCATTCGGCACTTCTTGATTTGACGATGAAGGTTGTGAAGTAACCTGAGTTGGTGCCGATTGTACATCATCTGCTGGAGATTCATCTTCAGATTCAGATTCGGAAGATTCTTGAACTTGATCGCTAGACTCTGTGGAGGAAGATGATGACGGACCAGGATGAGTTGAAGATTGCAAAGATTCATCAGGAGGTGCATTTTGCGCCTCATACATCATTTGAATAGCAATCTCATACAGATTGAAAGACTTGAACAATTTGTCATAATCAAACAACCAGTCTTCTCCTGTCCCCTTGGCTGGTTCTGTGTAGCGTTGAACATCGACATGGTACCATTCTTCAACTAATTTTGTTGTTCTGTTGAAGACCCTTTTGAGAGGTACGCTGTAACCCAGAAAATAACCCTTGATAATCTTCTCCTCGAACTTATTATCAACGTGCCTTTTAAGTAACGTGCAAAGAGCTCCGAATGGTTCCAGGTGCTCTAAGTTAGGCCTTCGTCGTTGAAGAAGCTCGAAACTTGTCTTGCCGTGGCGCTTGACAATGCCTACCCGATTTAATGTGAAACAGGCGTTGGCAATTGCCTCACTCCAAAACGTAACAGGTAACACTGAGTCGGCTAACATTGTTCTTGCTGTCTCGATTAACGTACGATTTTTCCTTTCAGCAACCCCGTTCATTTGTGGAACATATGGAGCACTGAACTCCTGAACGATCCCTTTTTCTTTGCAGAAATTTTCAACATTCGCATTTTTAAATTCTGTACCGTTATCTGACCGCATTCTTCGAACCTTCAGATTGTATTGAGACTCAATAGTTGTAACCAGCAGTTGTATACATCCAAACGTTTCTGATTTTACTTTCAAGAAAAACACCCAAGAGAATCTAGAATATTCATCAGTAACCACTAGACAGTATGAGTGCCCAGAGATACTTTTGACGCTTATTGGGCCAAAAAGATCCATATGAAGGAGTTCCAACGGAATATCAATCGAGTGGAAACTCTTACACTTGTGGGACCTTTTTATTTGCTTTCCTGCTTTGCACTGCACACACGAATCAGGGAGACGAAAGCTTCTCAGATTAACTCCCTCAACTAGTCTGTTGTGCACAAGCTTGTTCATGTTCCTGACATTTATGTGTCCCATCCGTCTATGCCATAAGACAGTATCACGTTCGGATGCCTTGGACACAAAACATGTCGCCGTTGGAGACGATGACCCTGCCTTAGCCATATCCAGAATGTAGAGATCACTCTGGCGTGCAGCTGACATTAAAACCTTGTCTTCAGGAAAGTTGAAATCCTTAGCCAAGATGTGGCAATCTCGGTCGTCAAACATAACTTTGAAACCTTTGTCGCAGATTTGACTTATCGACAACAGGTTGTTCTCCAACTCTTTGATGAAATTAACTTTCTCAAACGAAATTCGCCCATTAGACACAATTCCTTGGGCCGTGATATAACCTCCTTGATTTCCTGCAAAGGAAACTGCACCTCCTTTTATTTGTCTGACACTTGAAAGGAGATTCATGTTTCCAGTCATGTGCCTGGAAGCTCCTGAGTCTATGATCCACATGTTGAATCTTGGATCATATAGAGCAACCTGCACACAAAAACAAAAGGTTTAAATATCATTGGAAACCCAAGCCTTTACGGTCTTGGGTTTTCCATTTTCATCACGAATGTACAATTCAATCCATTTACCCTCATTAACACTGTTTTCTGGTTTGACATTGTTGTCAACAGTGTTAGTTTTCTTTGGTTTCCAAAAGTCAGTCTTCTTCTCAACATGTTTGAGATAGATGGTTGAAGACTGAGTTTCACTTGTCGAAGTGGAAACATTTGGATCTGAGGGGTTTGGGGATTGGTGTGGTGAGGTTGGCTGAGGTTTCCGAGGAGAAACCGACCTCGGTGTGTGAAACCGTTCTTGACCTTGAACGTCAATGGTCGGTCGCCTCCTAGGAGGTGACTTGGCATACCTCGGATCCGGAGTCGATATGTACTGCTTAGGATCCGTGTACTTATAGCAAAATCTTGCTATATGCCCTACCTCTCCACACGAAAAACAGTAGTTTCTCCCCCTTTGACTTGGTGGAGAGAAATAACTCTGTTTTTGTCGGTTATCATAGTACCCCCTGGATTTGATATTTTGGGGTGTAGTTTGTCTAGGAGGGTGTTTTGGGAAATTATGTTTTTCATTAACGTTACCCTCCTTTACAAACTGGGTACTATGTTCCACATAGACTTTCTCAGATTTAGGATTAAACTTTTTCTTCTGAGAATTTCTTGTTGTTGTTGCCTTTGACTTAGATGGTGGTGGGCCCGACTTAGTTGTGGAACCTAAGTCTGTGGCAACAACATTTTGTTTGGACTCAGGAGCCGGGTCAATGACTTCTTTTCCCTTAGACTTAGAAATTTGGTTTGTGTCCTCGGGTATATAATCATTTGATTCATCATCCGGCACAGCTCCTGGTGTGCTTGCAAATTGATTCAGGATCGGGGGTGGGACATTGTTATATCCCACGCCTTTTTCCTTTTTGCCTCGGAACTCGGGAATGATGTGTTCTAATAAATAAGATGAATTTGAGTAACTTTTTAATTTGAAATTCAATGATTCAAAATCAGCTTTCAAGTTTTCCAATTCTTTTTTCAAAACATTATTCTTATTTATGTGAAAATTGATAGAATCTTGTTGATTCAGAACACATATTTCAAGTTCCTTGTTCTGACGCTTAAGGCTATCAATCTTTTCTTTAAAAACAGACTCTTTCTGCTTCCAAGCCTTATTCTGTGCAAGCGCGTCAGTCAGTTCCATTAAAGATCTTGAGGCTGCTTGTTTGTAAGCCTCGAGATCTTCAATTCTCTCTTTTAGAGATTGAATTTCTTGTTCATACAATTCACATTTTAAACATTTAACATTTTCTGGTTTGGGAGTTGATGGGTTAGAACTTACCTTGGCATTTGATGTCTCTGCCATGAATGCAAAGCAAAGATTCCCAGCTTTTTCCAGAAACGATGCAGAAGTTGCTTTAGACTCTACTTCGTTGACTTCTTCAACTTTAGCAGCCTCTGCGGGAATTGTCGAACATGGAGATATTTGAGGAACATTTGACTCTTTATCGTGATCCTCCTTAATCTCCAAAGATACCACTTCAACCTCAGGTTCTTCTTCATGGACTTCAGCAGCTGGTTCATCGACAATATATTCTTCATTGGTCGAGGAAACAACAGACTCGGTTTCAGAGTTTCCATCTACTATTGTGACATCAGCCATGTTGATGCTGAAGTTCCATGTCTCGCCTTCATCCCCTTGAACTGCAAGAGCAGTTTCATTGTTGATGTTGACGTTGTTTGCTGCGGTTTGATTTTGAGGGACCAGTTGTCTCTCAAGGTTGACAGTTGCAGCAGCTGCAGCAGGAGTGGATGATGATGAAGTGGTTCGGAAGGGATATTGGTGACCTTCCCTTCTTGGCTTCGAACACTCCTTGGCAAAGTGACCAAGTTCGCCACAGTTGTAGCATTTTACTTTGTTTTTATCAAAGCCGAACTTGGATTTGTTGTTTATTGAGAGGGCCTGACCTGTTTTCTTCGTCCACTTTCTGGCCCTTCGGAACGCACTGCCAAGAGCCCACATAATGTCTATGCGTTCCATATCATCTTCGTCAAGCTGTTCATAGTCATCACTGTCCAGATGACTATTTCCTAGCTTACCCGCCACCATTAAACTGTAGGACTCAATTATCGTGCCTAGAGTTGCCATGTGTTCTTTGGCAACCTCCACTGTTACTGTTCCCAAGCCTTCAGTATTCAACGTTGCTTTCTCCGTTGACTTGGGTCCGGAGTTAGTACTTGAATTTCCAGAAGTTGATGATGGGACGGAAGATCTCGTTTCAGTCCCCTTTGATTGATTTGACGTTGAGGAGACAAAAGCGGTCTTCATCGGAGCATGATCAGTTGAATCTGACATAGGAGGTTTTGACATGTAGAGTGATTTGTCAGAAGTTGATCTCGGTTTTCTGGAGGAGGCTCTTAGTTCAGCCTCTTCTTGTCTGATTTCTTTAATAAAATCAGACAGGAGAATCGTCTCCAGCTGATGACTTCTTCTCATTACTGTCAGGAAGGTGTTCCAGCTGGTTGGAAGTCCTTGAGCAAGACATCTAACCTTTTCAGTCCCTGTTGTTTTGACATTATAGGACTTGAGTTCTGACATTAGATGATAGAATCTCGACAGTAACGATTCAATTTCTTCTCCCGATTCTGGACCAAACAAATCAAATTCACGCTTGAGCTCCCGTGCGTGAATTTCTCTAAGTGAGTCAGATCCTTCACATCGTTCAACCAGTGCGTTCCAAAGAGTTGACGCTGTTGTAAACTGGTTAAACTGATGGAAGAGATCGCTTGAAAGTGCTTGTGACAGTAACGAGAAGGCTTTCTTCTCAGCATCAAAGGCTATCCTTTGATCTTCAGACAGCCTAAAGTAACTCAAAGTCTCACCATCATCATTTGTCGGATGCACCCAAGTTGTCTGAACAGCTTCCCAAAGTCCAGGATTCACACCTGTTATATGAATTTGAAATCTTGTCTTCCAGGTTGTAAAATCGTTTAAAGTCATTAGCTTTGGTGGCTTGTTATAGCTTCCCGATTCAGAGTCACTTTCGAGAATCGATTGAATCCTCTTGTTGGTACTCGAACTTGCAGCCATCTTTGTTTCTTTGCTTTAACGTTGAACTGTTGATCGAATGGGTTTGATTCGATCGAATGAGTGACCTATTCGATCGAATGTGTTCTGGTTCGATCGAATGTCTCTCTGAAATGCTGATCTGTAAGTTATTCGATCGAAAGTGAATCTGGTTCGATCGAATGGGTTGAGAGGTTCGATCGAAAGAGTTTCTGGTTCAATCGAACGGGTTCTGACAGTCGAATAAGACAAAGATCGAATCGGCGGATCGAATAAAATACTTATTCGATCGAATGGTGACTAATTCGATCGAACGAACAAATCTGGTTCGATCGAATGAACTAGGAGTAATTCTCGGCGGGAAAAAACTGATTCGGTCAAAGTTTAAACTTGTTCGATCGAATAGGAAGGCTATTCGATCGAATGAGTTCCAAAAATAGACATGTTCGATCGGAAAATCTGGAAATTCCAAAATTAGAAGATTTTGACGGATTTTCGAATTTTGAATCAAAAACACAAATCTTGGAAGATCAAGAAGCAACTTAAGATCAAAATATGACTTTTAACACAAAAACAACTTAAGACCAACCAAAAAACGGATCAAAACCACCAAAAATACGAAGAACACGAAGAACGCGAAGAACGTTCTTGACGAAACTCGAACTTTTAACACACAATTCTAAGATCAAAACACCAAAGTATGACAATTTTAACAGTTTTGGACAAGAACACGACGAACACCAAGATCAAAAACACCAAAAATTCGGAATTTTCCGGCAAAAATTACGATTTTCGCGAGAAAAACACGAATTTTACCACGAATCTAACGTGAATCTAGAACCAAAGGCTCTGATACCACTTTGTCGGACCGGTGCGGGACACGGTTTCCCAACGATTCACGGGGCAACGTGTTAGAGTGCGGAATCCTCTAACACGGGGATTCGGTGGTGATCAACAACGCACGGTTACGATTCCTAAGACGGTTTGACACCTAGGGACGGAGGAAAAGACCGACACGACGAAGATGGGCAGAGAGGATTTTCGGCAGTAGCAGGTTCGTGACTGTGTGTAATGTGTGCTCTCCCTTGTGAAATTTCCTAAGTTTCGTTTATATATCGTATACTGATTCGATCGAATGAGTATCTCATTCGATCGAATGAGTCCTGGTTCGATCGAATCAGTCACTGATTCGATCGAATCAGTTTCTTTTGACATTTTCAGTCCGTTAACTTGGTTTCACGATCGTTATTTTCATATCGAACCATCCTGATAGAACTGGGGACATACACATGACATTTCATGTCCTAACACAGTGACTTCCCCTGAATTCCCTCGTGCAGACAAGTCTGTTATTATGTTCCGGACCATAATAACTCACTTGTCCGTCCTTGTTCATCCCGATACTCGTCACCATATATTATTAGTTGATATTCAGATCCTATAATACTTGAGCTACTGGTTATATTTTAGGTATCTTTTAAAGACATCCTAATTCTTTATAACTAATGGCTCTGATACCAACTTCTGTAACACCCCGTAACCGCAGCGGAAACGTAACCGGGGCGCCACAGATACCTCTGATATCAACCACATTGTTTATAAAGAAAACTGAATACATTAATATACTTCAAATTACATTATCTCATAATTTCATTACCGTCTAGGTGATACGCACATCATACAATACGATACATAATTCTATTTATTATAATGTATCCTAACATCCCGCACGCAAATCTTACACACATCAAGCACTTAGCACGTAAGCAATCACTTCATCTTAATTGTACCTGAAAAGCATGTGAGAAAACGGGTCAACTACGAATAGTTGGTGAGTTTCACAATTCGAGTAAACCATGATAAATCATTATCATAAAATAATATTATTATCGATGTAATTATGCTGAGCCCACAAGTGAAACCTCTGACTATCACACACAACCCCCGTGGCATATCCCCCGCCCACGGACCTGCCCCAAACCGCTATGCCTAACATTGCATATGTAACACCCCGTAACCGCAGCGGAAACGTAAACGGGATGCCACAGACACGTCTGATATCAACAGCATTGCTTATAAAGAAAACACCACTACATTAATTTAAGCGTATTACATTGTTCCGAGTTTCGTTACCGTCTAGGCGTTATCACATAAGTTTTACCGATAGTACATTAACATATTTAATACAAAATATAGATCCTTAAGCTTCCACAAAATAGCACACATCATCAAGCACGTATCACTCATTCTAATTTGGGTGTACCTAGAAAGCATGTAAAGAAAACGGGTCAACTACGAATAGTTGGTGAGTTTCACTAATTTAAGTAAACCATGACAAATCATTTTAATAATCATAAATTAGCGATGTAATTATGCTGAGCCCACAAGTGAAACCTCTGTTAACCCAGAGACACACCCAAAACCTCTGGGGACACTGTTAACCCAGAGACACATTTAATAACCTCTGGGGACACTGTTAACCCAGAAACACATCTAATAACCTCTGGGGACACTGTTAACCCAGAAACACATTTAATACCCTCTGGGGACACTGTTAACCCAGAAACCCATTTAATAACCTCTGGGGACACTGTTAACCCAGAACACTGTTTCGGGCCTTACAATGTTAGCAACTCAGACAATTACCATCTTAGTACATTACCGTACGATTCCCGTGCAATAAACATTATATAAATACATTCATTTCCATGAGATCAGCATGTACTTAAACATTTTGATAGAAACATGCTTTCCGCCCCGGGAAAATATTTAAAACAGTTCAGTAAAAAGGGGCTCGTGAAACTCACCTTCTCGTGAGTCAGTATGTAGTACAGTGTACAGCTATGAGCCTGAATCTGTAATATGATACCTAAGCCGTTACTATACAATTTCCATAAATTAAATCCGTGTCAACCGGTACATCTGGGGACACTGTTAACCCAGTACTGTACTCGATCCGGGGACAATGTTAACCCCGAAACACTTCTCAGGACTTAGATTGTGATATCGTTAGAGTTTGACCGTCCAAATTATTATTATTTTGTTTTCCTCGTTTCGCGTGCCTAGCACTGTTATCCGTTTTTATGTTTCAAAATGAGTTTGGTCACAGACGACCCGAAAATAGTTGTTACTGATATTTTAATTCAAGTGGTGAAATTAGAGCTCGGTTTAGACGCCCCGTTTGGCCGCGGGGCCCGTTTCCGTCTTTGATACACCGGAAACTGTTAAATCGGGTAAAAATACCCAAATCATCCGAATTATTTTCGGATGATTTATTTTTACTTGATTAACTTAGTTTCATGAAAATAGTCCATTTTTAAGGTTTTTATACACCGGTCAGCTCGCTTAGGCGAACTTTGCCGGTTTACTCGTTTTAAGCTTTAAAAGTTTGTTTTTATGTTCTTTTTAGCACAAATAATTTTCCGTTTAGTCTCGGATCTTGAAATTTTGCACAAATCACTTTTTGACAGTAAGGAATTTTATAAAAATATTTCCAGAATTAATTTTTATATTTAACATTTATTTATCTATTTTTAAACGTCATTTAAACACCAAATATGTCGAAAATACCAAACGACCTTAGAAAAATCCCAAATTTTTCTGGGATGACCCCTGCCATCCACATGGTTCCCTGTAATCTTTCCAGAACCAAAATCTCATTTTTCATGCCATTTTCACTAAAACCGAGCTAGAAAACCCTAGAACTCGTTTTACCGAAAAGCCTACTTAGACTTCTCCAATGGACCTGAAATTTTGTGTGTGACTTTTACATGTTATGAAAAGCCTATCTGGAATTTTCCAGAATTGTTCATGATGTTTAGCTATTTTTCACTATTTTTAGCCAAAACCGAGCATTAAATTCACCAAATATTCATCCTTTATCCAAAAATTACCAAAGTTTCACAGATCTCATATTTTCATGTGTAGATCATCTCTGTGAAATTTCATGACCCAACTCTAAGTCTATCACAATCTGTCCAAATCATATAAATCATACGAAAAACCGAACTACCTTGTGTTTCTAGCTTTAGATCGCAAAGATCTTGCTTTCTAGCCTTTGCTAGAAACTAGATATAACACCTACAAGCACAATAACACCACACCAAGCAAGTTATACCCACAATCAAGCCATTTTTTTTTCATGGTTTCGGTTAAGACATCATAACAAAGATTTTAACCGTAAAAATTCGTTTTTGACTCTTTTAACTCCTTTCTTGGACCAAGATCCCTTGTATAACTTGTATACATCACTTGATCATGCAAGAATCGGTTTCATCTCGGGTTTTCACCCATTTTTCATTTGAAACCTCATTTTCTTGTAAATGACTCGAGAAAAGAAGATGAACACGACTATAATCCGATCTTTACCTCGGTTTCTTGGTATAAATCAAAGGGGAATTGAATGGATGTTTGAAGGGTTGAGAGAATTGTAGAGTTGGGGTGTTAGAAAAAAGAAAAATGAGATGTTAACTACAAGTAATGGACCGATCGGTCCATGTATTGGTGTGGGGTGGGGCCCACATCTCAAATCTTGGCCACACATTCGGATTGTGTAATCCGGATAATGTTGTGGATAATCTGGTTCAGTTCGTTTTTCGGTTAAACGTTTAATTCCGCTCAAAACGAGGCTAAAACGGTCGTTTTTCGGCTTAAAAAAAAAGAATTTATATAAACCGATTTAAAGACTTTAAAAACTTAAACCGTGACATGTATTAACTTAAAACGTCATATTATTAATGATTGCGCATCTTTTTCGGCTTGATCGATCGTCTCTTGCTTGGTTTGATATTAAAGGTTTCGTTTAACGTACCGACGTACCATTAAATCGAAATCCTTTTTCTGTGCTATAACTCACTTATCCCGAAGCTTTAATACTTCGTAAACCTTACTAAACATCATATATTTCGTCTATAATGTAATCCCCGATTCGTTCGGGTTTCAATAACCGTTTATCGGTTAATCGTGATTCCAATACGACTAGCTGTACATTCGAGTATAATTCGTACTGTGAATCTTATATATACTCGTATAAACACATTATAATTCATATATTCAGTATTAAATAACACATAAATGGTATATTCCGGCTAGGGTATACCTGAATTTGCCGGAATCGTTACAGCATAGCAAAATAAATAACAACAAAATAGACATGTGCAACTGGCTGGGAAACATCAGCAAATCCATGCCGGACCAGTTGGGTTTGTCAGACCAATAGTACTATCCACACTCTACCGGCTTTCAGTTAATCACTCGTGTTCCGGGGCCTTAGAATGTTAGCAACTCAGACAATTACCATCTTAGTACATTTCCGTACGATTCCCGTACAATAAAATATTTATAAATACACGCAAATCCATGCGTTCAGTATGTACTTAAACATTTCAGTTGTAACATGCTTCCGCCCCGAGTTAATATTTAAAAACAATTAAGAAAAAGGGGCACGTGAAACTCACCTTAGCACATGCAAGCAGGTAACAAAAATCATTATCAGTTAACACGTCCAATCTGTAACATGATCCCTACGATCGTTATTATACAATTATTGTTTATATAATCTTTAACCGTGTTAACCAGTACATCTGGGGACACTGTTAACCCAGTACTGTACCCATTCCGGGGGCAATGTTAACCCAGAAACACTTCTCCGGACTCAGATTGTGATATCGTTTAGAGTTCAATAGTCAAAATTAATATTAATTCGTTTCTCCGTTTTGCGTGCCTAGCACGGTTATCCGTTTTTACGTTTCAAAAATGAGTTTGGTCACACACGACCCGAAAATAGTTGTTGACTGATAATTTAATTAATGTTGTGAAATTAGAGCTCGGTTTAGACGCCCCGATTGGCCGCGGGACCCGTTTTCGTCTTTAGTGCACCGGAAACTGTTAAATCGTTTAAAATTACCCAAATCATCCGAATTATTTTCGGATGATTTATTTTTACTTGTTTAACTCAGTTATATGAAAATAGTTCATTTTTAGGGTTTCTATACACCAGTCAGCTCGTCTACCCGAACTTTGCTGGCTTACGTGTTTTAAGCTTTAAAAGTTTGTTTTTATTTTCTTTTTAGCACAAATAATTATCCGTTTAATGTCGGATCTTGAAATTTTGCACAAATCACTTTTTGATAGTGGAGAATTTTATAAAAATATTTCCAGAATTAAGTTTTATATTTAAAATTTATTTTTCTAATTTTAAACACCATTTAAACACTAAATATGTCGTAAATACCAAACGACCTTAGAAAAATCCTAAATTTTTCCTGGATGACCCCTGCCATCCCCATAGTCCCCTGTAAATTTTCCAGAACCAAAATCTCTTTTTACATGTCATTTTCACTAAAACCGAGCTAGAATACCCTAGAACTCGTTTAGCCGAAAAGCCTACTTAGACTTCTCCAACGGACCTAAAATTTTGTGTGTGACTTATACATGTTATAAAAAGCTTATCTGGAATTTTCCAGTATTTTTCATGATAATTAACTATTTTTCACCATTTTTAGCCAAAACCGAGCATTAAATTCACAAAATATTCATCCTTTGTCCAAAAATTACCAAAATTTCACAGAACTCATATTTTCATGTATCTAACACCTCTGTAAAATGTCATGACCTAACTCTAAACCATCAACAATCTGTCCAAAACACATACACCGAACATAAACCGAATATACCTTTCGTTTTCCGCCACTACAAGCTACACACTCGTCTTTCCGCCTTATCTACCACTAAATACAGAACCTACAACCAACATACCACAATACCAAGCAAGTTACACTCACAATCAAGTCTCTTACACTATAGTTTCGGTTATTGTTTCAAATCTAAAGTTTAAACCGTAAAAATTCGTTTTTGGTCCGTTTAACTCCTTTCTTGGACCAAGATCCCTTGTATAACCCGTATACATCACTTGATCATGCAAGAATCGGTTTTCATCTTTGAAACCTCATTTTCTTGCAAATAAACTCAAGAAACGAAGATGGAAACGTAAATAACTCGACTTTTTACCTCGGTTTATTGCTACAAACTCGGGTTTTTGAGTGGAAATGTGGAGAGAATTGAAGGTCTTGAATGTTTTGATGTAAAAAAAAGAAATGAGAGCTAGGGGATACTTGGGTATTCCGATCGGAAGTCAAGAGGGGTGGGGTGGGACCCACCTCTCCATTTCTAGCCACATGTTTGGATTCTCGAAATCCGGATACTGTTTTGGATAATCTGGTTCAGTTCGTTTTTTGGTTAAATGTATAATTCGGCTTAAAACGAGGCTAAAACGGTCGTTTTCGGCTTAAAAATGAAATTTATATAAAACCGATTTAAAAACTTTAAAAACTTAACCCATGACATTTATTAACTTAAAACATCATATTATTAATTATTGCGCATCTTTTTCGGCTTGATTGATTGTCTCTTGCTCGGTTTGGTATTAAAGGTTCCGTTTAATGTACCGACGTACAATTAAATCGAAATTCTTTTTTTGTGCCGTACTTTACTTAACCCGAAGCATTAATGCTTCTTAAAATCACTAAATATTATAGATATCGTCTATAATTGAACCCTCGATTCGTTCGGGTTTCAATAACTATCTATCGATTAATCGCATATTCAATACGATGAAGTATATGTTCACGTACAATCAATACAGTGAACCACGTATTCTCGTATAATTACTATGGTAATTCATGTACCCGACATTAAATATAACGTAACTATTGACTACCGGTTAGGTTACACCTGGTTTCGTCGGAATCGTTGCAGCAATGAATTGAGTTATGGGAAAAAGGAAGCAATCAGGGGAGTTCGGAAGTGGTTCGTGCGCATCTTAAGTAAAACAGACATATCAGGGGATAGAAAATGAGTTACGAAATCCATAATATATGACTTTTGTGTTTCTCGACAAGACGAGTATGAGAATAGAATAAAAAGAACTGAAAGGCAGAGGGATCAGACCGTAAACTATGGGTTATCCGTAGGCTACGGGTCCCATGTCTTAGATTACGGCCTGGTCTGATGGGTAAAGAGAATTTTATTATTTTTCTTCCATTTTAAGCACAGAAAATCCTAAATTGATTATCCTTCACACCCTATCATCCTTGGGAGATTTTGGAGCCATCATACTCCATCCTAACACCTACCAATTACCACAATCATCCGTGTTTTCATCATCTCAACCAAGAATCAATATGTTCAAGGTGCATATGCTAGGCAAAAGCTTTCGTTACCATCTTTGGGCGGAGGGATTGCGTTTGTAGTTGGAGTTTTTTGATTTAAACGTTCACTTTGATTTTGGATTCGGTTAATCATTCGGTAACTGAATCTTTATGTTAGTTTATTTGGTTGAATAGTTTTTCGCAATTGAATGCTTTGAAGTTTTATCAGTTAATTGATTTATGGTCATCAAATTTTAGTATTAGATTCTTTGAGTCATTCACCCATTTATCTTTAACCATTAAGCATATTACATTTATCAAACCTTAAAACTGGTAATCAATTAGATTATTATTCATCCAAACCAATTGTTCGGATTAAGTTTTGACAATCAGTAAGGTCATATATTTTTTCTTTTGATTATTTATTTAAACAAAGGGATTTCAAAATAGGTTTAATTACTTTATCGAATATGCTTCGCAACCTGAAACCTGGAGTTGGTTATTTTTCTCATAAGTGTTTACAAACTGAAGTTACTTGTTTTCCAAAGTATTTCACAATCAAACCATTTTCAAAAGCTTGCTTGACATTGTTTGTCCGCATTAAGTTAGTTAATTAATAAGTATTGAGTTTGATTAGCACTGTCCACTGATTCCATGTGGATTTGACACCTTACTTGCCCTTGCTAGTAAAGGTATTTTATAAATGTTTTTGATTGACCTTTCGACATCGATCAAAATGGCGCCGTTGTCGGGGAATCAATGCTTAAAGTGCTAATTTAATTTAATTTTTAGTTTTTTTTTAATTATTACTTCATTGATTTTACACGGGGTGTTAGTGTTTTTGCTCGTGTAGTTGATATTACAGGTTAATGCAGACAAGATTTTCTCTTGAGAAAGAGTCGCTACAGTTTGATCCATAAATTAAAAAACCGCAAAGAGAGTATGATTACTCACAGACAATCCCTCAATTTTATCCTTAGATTTCTTTATGACTCTAATGATTGTCTATATGTATCCTTGATTGAAGCAAGTTCTTTCATTAGTGAATCATTATGAGCATTAATTAAGTCAGCTTTTGATTTAATAGATTTATAATCACTACATGACACATTCTGTGATAATTTAACAGAAAAAGGACTAACCTCATCAATCTTTCCATGCATGCAAAAGTAGTCGGTTGCATGTTTCAAGAGACATCTGGGTCTGATTCAGTTTCAACTTCACTTTCAGAAATCAATCCCACTCCACTAGCATCTTTAAAATTTTCAGCTTGGTTAAACATTTCAAGATTAGCTTGATTGTCGTTGCCCAACATTCGTTTATTCCAATAAATCCCTTCAACTATGAGTAGAGCTTGTGATCCCGTAGCCTTTGTAGAATCTCCCCCAAAAGGTTTATCTTTCACCTTAGTAAAATTCTTTCCTGAACTCCTGTCTTGAGAACGGGGTCCGTTGTATTACTTCTTCGGCTTATCACACTCCTTAGCAAAATGACTAGACTCTTGACAGTAAATCTTTACCAGTTCGTTGCATAAACTTCTTCACCTTTCGTACAATCATATCCATGTTCCATTTGATGTCTATCAATTCTAGATCGTCAAGATCAATCTGATCATAGTCTTCGTCAGTCAATTCACTCATAGCAATTTTGCTACCCACCAAGTTTTCATATAAAGTCATTAATGCACAAAGAAAGCCAAAATTCTATTCAACCTCTTTCATATTCACATTCGGTGGTGATGTGAAGACATTAGCAGTTAATCCACTAGAATTTTCATTTGAACTGGATGCCATGAAACACACAGTTGGTTCAATGAAGAAAGATGATCCATCATGTGACGTTTGAGTAAGAAATGAATTAATCGGAACAGTAGAAGTACTCACAAGTAAGGAACCACCATAGATCGTTGGATCTTGATTTTCTTTTGATGACTTTTGACATCTCAAATCATACTCTCTTTCCTCAACTTTCTGCATGAATTTCATTGCAGTGAGATCTTCATTTATGAAGAAGTGATTTTCTTTTAACACAAGAAACAAAGTGGAATATGAATTTGGTAACGCATTCTTCACAGTGTTGATCTTGTCTAATTCACTAGGTTCCATCTTCAGTTTATTCATCTCATCGATAAGATTATTAAACCTTGTAAGCATCTCCACAACAGTCTCTCCTTTCAATAAGTTAAAATTTCTAAACTGAAACTTTAACATAACCTTCTTACTCTCCTCAACATTTCCCATACTTTGCATTTTAATGTCCTGAAACAAAAAAGCACATATTTTAATACTTCCCACTTGATAGAAAATATTGTCGGGTAATGCCATCGTCAACGTGGAATATGCCTTTATTTTAATCTCTAAAGCTTTCTTTTCTTCTTTAGAATACTGAGTGAATGCCTTTGGGGTAAAACCAGTTGTTTCACTTCCAACCATGGGTACCGTATAAACATCGTCAAGACATCTTGAACAGTCCAGGTGTACAGACCCTAGATGTGCTCAGAATCTTGGTTCACATTTTGCAAAGTCACTTAACTTCATTAAACAAGGAAATTTTGAAAGTGACCGGATCTTAGCATCAAGATGTAACATTTTTTGTATTAATATGTTTTGAGATGCCAATGCGTAATAACCAACCATCTCAAAGTATAGATTAAAATAAAAGTTTAAAGTGACAAATGTTCAAGCTTGATACTTAAAGATTCAAAAAGGAAATATTAATAACAAATGGTTGGAACGAAAGGATGAAGATGGTAACGAATGATTGAGAAATGGTTAATGATGACGAATGAAATAACGAATCACGTGGAGAATGAAGTGACGAATGATAGTTAGTCTTCACGAATGATGATAACGAATAACTATAATGAACGATGATCCAATGATGACGAATCAACACTCGAATTGGTAAAGGAATACTTTAACGAATGGATGACGAATGTAGTAACTGATGGTATGGTGTTTCAATAGTGAATGATCTTTGCAAAAATGGGTTTCTGTGATGAATAAGGTAACGAATGAGTGATGACGAAGGTGTTTCAATCACGAATAGCTGATAACGAATTAGCTATAGTAACGAATGGGGTTGTTATTTTGTTGTAACAAATTTGACACATGGCACGAATCAATTAGATTCAGATAGAGATGGCTATCAAACTTGTAGCGAATGAATTAATTCATCATAACAACTGAATCAATGAACTTTCAAACCTTCAACAACGGAGTTTCAGATCTGATTTTTCCATATCCAAAAAATGATTCAGACAAACACAAATCAATAGATTAAACGATCAATTTCAACCAAATCACTCAAAATAATTCTCAAACAACTCATCTCAGTCCTGCGGACAAATCCAAACCGATAAAATCACTCAATTCCAAAACCAATCCGAAATCCAAATATCAACCAAACAGAACCCTCTGTTTCCAAACTACACAATCTCAATCCTATTCCATATCAAACTATCACAATAACTCAATTTAATAACCACGAAGAACACAAACTCTATTCCGAATCCGATTAAAATCAATTCAGCATCTAATTAACATCTCATCATGCTAATTTAGCTAAAATCGATAAAATTAAAATCAGATCTAAACTTAACGAATAATAAATGAATTATTCAATCAATTCATTACAAAATACCTTAAACCACACACACGATCTAACGTCTGTTGCTCTTATACCACTTGAGAAAGCTTAATTAACTTGAGCTTTAATTCGTTTGATCAATTCATATCGATTGATATACAGATCTAGTTATATGATATGTGTATGTGAGCAATAGATTAATGAACGAAGTGTATGAGTGTTGATTTGGGTAGAGTAATGGATTGAGAGGGATTAGATTAAAACACTTGTTAATTTATGAGACTGAATCAGTCTATATATAGAAGACGAATGCCATTCGTTACACATTCTATAACGAATGGCCTTCATTAGTCTTCATTACAATGCGTAACTAATGGATATAGCGAATGACTCGTTCACTATACCCCATTCGTCAACATTTCATGATGAATGGTACAGAATAATAACGATTAGATGCTCATTTGTTAAACATCCTTAACAAATGAACATAGTTAAATAAGAATGGCCTTCATTCGTTAAACATAGTTAACGAATGAGCCTTTACAATAACAAATGGGACTACTAAATTACTAATTTTACCTCACTTAAAATAATAATAAATTACAAACAATTACAAAGACTCGAGACGACCAAAACCGTGCACTAACATTTTTGTTTTGTATTTATTCTAATTTTGTATATTTTTAATCGCTTGTCTCAAGTGTATCACCATAGAAAAGATCAAGTGTGGGGAAGCCACAAGACTAGTTGGAGTTCAGAGTTTCCAGTAAGAAAGATATATAGTGAGCAAATTCTCGGGTTCTTTTGCTATGGTTGATTCAGATACGTGTATATTTTGTTGTACTTAAAAACTTTGTGGTCGTAGTTTCCATTAAACCCACGCGAGACCTCACTCGTCCACCCGGGCTACTGGGGGGTTTAAAGGGCTTGTTTCATATGTTAAATGAAATTGCGATTCCTACGAAAGTGAGTTAGGTCTTTCAACATTTTTACTCGTTTAACAACTTTAATTATGAAATTTATTAACTTGACTTGGTAATTAAAATCAACAGTTTTGTAAACAGTTTAAAAGACCTATTCTAATATTGTGAGAACCATGCTTCTACACTCTTGAGAGTTTGCAGATATTGTTGAGTGAGTTGATAACACAGTTTCGTCTAGAGCAAGCACGAGTGCACACGAGTTACCTGTATCAGGTGATTTCGTTTTCATAATTTTCTTTGTTTTTCTAGTTTGTTTATCAGAAGTGTATTTGGATAACTTGATATGACCATCACATTAGGCCTAGTTTAAAATCTATAATTAGTCAATTTTAACCCCGTCCTTAGTAATGTTCTTTTAGAAGTTATATTTTTCAACATTGAGGACAATGTTAAACTCAAGTCTGGGGATGGGGGAAATTAAAATTTTGATTTACGGTACATTGATTGTGCGCAAAATTCGGAATTGTAAATTGTTAATTGCTATTATTAATTCAAAGTAGAGGTCTTGGGTCGTGGTTAGTTTTCAAGCTTCTCGAACGTCTTCCTATCAAATATTTTTCAATAAGGAAATTAATATGGACTGTTTAGATATGGATAACGAGTCATAAGTACATGTACACATGATTCATATAGGCAGCCTATTTCCTTCCATGTGTGTGTGAGATTTGCCTTATATATGATAAATATATAGTATAAGATATATACACATGTCATAGGAGTGATATAAAGAATGTAATCGATATGTTCATGATATCTAGAACTTGTTTGTCATATGCATGTCGAGATCTTAATACCACCACTTGTATGGATTATTTACTAGGACTGTAGAAACCCACATATAATGGCCTTTACATAAAAAATAAAATAATACTCCCTACCCAACTTTATCTCCTAGGAGCCAAGTTTGTGCCATTTCCCTATCATTTGTTAAATACACATTACAAGATGTGTAGCCTTGGCTTTTTCTAATTTTAGCACTGTGGATGAAACCTGGTATGTTAGAGTTGTATATAAGTTGTTTGTCGACATCTTACTTGTCCTTGCTAGTAAATGTATTTTATAAATGTTTTTTATTGGCCTTTCGACATCAATCAATACCCTGAAACACATAAACATACTTGAAGTACCGAAATCTTAACTAAAAACTTAATAAAAATAATATATTAAAGTAAATAAAAACATAAAATACACCAAACCATCAGTCAGCCGTGTACACGTAATACCTAACATTACGAAAACCGGATACCATGGGAATTCCCATTGTCTTACCATGTTGGGATTTTTGGTAAATAATATTCATCTTTAACTTTATTCCGTTATGTGACTTTTAGATCATGCTTTCTTAGAGCTTTCTTGAAACTTTTAGTTAAGGGCATTGTGAGGTCCTGCTTTCTTGAATAACTTCGATGGGAATATATCGACAGTTGCCTAAAAGTGCATTGTTTTGAGCGGTAATTGAAGAATTAAAGTTGGTAAATATGTTTCTAAATAGCTTTCCTAGAGCCAAGTACATCCAAATCTTTGCTTCATAATAGCAAGTTTTGCATTAACAAAGCATGATATGAGGATGTTGTGGGACGCATAAAAGCATATGAGTGTTTCAAGGAATAAGATCCACCATCTAAAACTCAAATTAAGCTAAACTTTGATAAATCTAGTTATTCTATTAATAATCATCTTGTAGGAGACCTGGTAGGGAAGGACGAGATAGAGGTCTTGGTTGAGATAATGGTCAAACTATGCCCAACAAGACCAATGCTAAAACCGAAATCATAGTGACGATAAACTAAAGAAAGACCTTTCAAATCTTCAATGTTACCAGTTTTAAAAAATGGGCCACTTTATGAGTTTTTTCCCAAAATGAAGTGACGTGAGGTCGAAGACTCACTCAAAAATAAACCAAATACAACTAGTTAGATAGCGGTAAGCGGGTATCGAACACAGGGAGTTTGTGGAAAATATGTTACTAAGTAGCTATGTAATTAATCTATATTAAACTAAATGTAGAAAATAAACTCAAGTATTTTGGTTGTTTGGTTTTGATTAACAAAAAGAACTAAAGCAATAAACGAGTTTTAAACAATATAAGAAACAATGCTCTCAACCGATTTCAGGTTTCCAATGTTGATAAAGTTAACGTTTACTTGTGAGATGAACTACACAAATACAGTTCGTGAAAATGCGTTTGGATGTGATAAAAGAGGACTAAGTACTTGGATTATAAAAACACAAGGTTGTCACTCAATAAGCAGTTTAGTATTGATAACCCTAATTCTCTTCTACTAAATCTCGATTGCCTATGGCACCAAGAACGGATAGTCAAGAACACAAATTTATACCATACTAACAATTACAAAACAAACACACAATCACCATAGCAAAATAATCATAAGATCAAAATACTATCCCACAAATAACATAAACGATTAACAAATATCCAATTGAAAACCTTACAATTCAGGAGAGAACATAAAAGAAATTAGCCGAGCATGATCCGGTTCATCATCCCTTCGATTATAGTAATCATACGAATTAAAAACACTAAATCAACAATTGGAATCACCAAACTGTTGTTCTTGGACCCAAAAATCGCCCCTAGGTCGTTCCAAAGTATTAGATATATGAAAAGACAATGAAAAACAGATTAAAAACAAAGAAAAACGGAAGTTACAGCTCTCGGACCGTCACTGTGGGCCACGGTGGTCTCCACGGTCTCCCAAATCTCACGGTACGGTGTAAACTGTCATTTTTGGTCAGTTGGACCGTGGCCCACGGTTTAGACCGTGACCCACGGTGGAGCTCTTTCTCATTTTCTTGTTTTCTTCATATCTTTCTCGTTTCAACTCCGTTTTCTTCGCCGTTTTCGCCCACGTTCTCATGATTTCATCCTCTATCTCCTCATACCTGCAAAAATAACCACATAACAGTAGTTATCTTGTTCCCATGAAATTAACACTTAATACATAGATTTTTATATCATTTAAGCACACTTACGGGTCATCCTCCGATGCACCCGTCACATCCCCACACTTAACCGTTGCTTGCCCCCAAGCAACATCTCAACACAAACTTTCTATTACATTCAACTTGTATCCACCAATCTTACCACAATTCCGGTTCAGTTAAGGTCCCAAGTCATACCCTATTCCCTTGTTTTTATTGGGGGCACTAGTTCACTTGATATTCCATTTAAACTGAATATTTCTTACCAAACCTAACATGCTTTCGGTTTTTTACCTATACATAACACACATTTACACATTAACTTTTCCTTAGTGATCATCCATACATTTCATATTTAATCAATTCTCCTCGCATACGCTTGTACAATCATCAAATCTCCACCTATGTAAATGCATTTGACATGAATACAAATCAAGATGGTCTTTAAACGGGTTGTAATGGGGCCAAGTGTAAGGGTATGGAATGAAATATTGAAAGTAGCTCAAGCGACCCGATCCGACTTATTACAAACAAACTAAGTAAACAATAAAATAAACAACTATATACACTAACTTCTCTTTTTTTTTTCTCTTTTTCTCTTTTTCTTTTTTTTTTCTTTTTTTCACTCAATACATAATACTTTGAACATTGAAACTCTAACACATTTTTTTTGAACTAATATAATACTTGAATATTGCATACTTAAACATTGCAATTCTAATACAATCTTTTTTTTGTTAGCATAATAAACATAATGCTTAACATATTTAATTGATAATTACTAAAACAATTACATAAAAACCTATTAAGTCGGATCGTTTCGCAGTATAACACCGGGGTTGATCAAATAAAAGAATAGGCACAATAAGGTTTTCTAAAGGAACCCAACCCCCCGCCCCTCACATAACCATCCTCATATGTATAATGTATGAGGCCCCAACCCCCCAAAACCCACACTCTCGCTCATCCAGACGAGGCTTAACCTAAGTGCCTCCATCACTTTTGCACTCATGCCAAGCTAAGATCTCGAAATGCGCTAATTGTACAAGTTCTATCATAGAATATCAACCATCTCACCAACCAATACTTTCTCAATTCTCAAGTGTAAACGAACGTGTTATGCAAGTTATTACACCCAAAGCATGCTAACCTTGGTTAGAAAACTACATAATCTCCTTTTTTTAAAAACAACTAGGCACGTGTTATTTAGGGAATTGTGACCATGAAAAGGGACCAAAACTTTACCCCGCCATCTTACCACTTTCCGGTGTCTTTAAACACACATTTTTTAATTTTTTTAAGTTTTCTGATTTTTAAATTTTTCTTCTAATTAATTTTTTAATTTAATTTTTATTTTTTAAATTTTGAAAAAGGAAATTCCAATTCCCTCATCCCCACACTTGATACATTGTCCCCAATGTATGGTTTTGAGAAAATAAAAACAAAGACACTACTAAGTAAAACTCTACTTCCTTCCATAAAAACTCGGGTTTTTCCCAACACAGTGTCGAAGATAAATCCATAAGAATTTCCCCACACTTGGTTTTTGCTAAGATGGCAGTTTAAAATACCACTAATAACAAACAAACTAGAAATTATAATGAAAAATAAAATAAAAATATACAAAATATACAATTACCACCTTTTTAAAACTTCACGACATTCAAGGTGGGTGACTGGGCCACTCCTGTGCAGCCTTCTCGTTATCAGCACGCTCTTTTTCAAGCAACTGTTGCCAGTCTTCCGGAAAACCATGGTCGGGCCCGAACATCCTCAATCTCCACCCTGGATCATTTAGGTTAGGTGGATGTCTCACTTTCGTCTTCCTTGGTCGGTCACCTTTTTCTGCCACCTTCTCAGTCTGTTGATGCTCAACTTCTTTCTTCTCAACTAACCTGTCAATCACAAAACACTCCACTTTCATGTGATCCTTGCTCAAGGATACACACTTGTTAACAAAATCCTCCTTTAGGCTTTCCTTGTCAACAAAAGAGTCAGTATTATTTTCAAATAATAATAATCGTTTATCAAGATTCCCACACTTTATTCTCAGTGTCCCCTTAGCACAATCAATCACTACAAGTGAAGTGGCAAAAAAGGGTATACCCTATATAACTGTGGGTTGCGTGTTAGTTACATTTTTAGCATAATCAAGTACTAAAAAGTCAACTGGGTAACAGAAATCCTCCACATGTACCATCACATTATTTATCATGCCTCGGGGAAGTGTATGGGTTTGATCCGCTAAAACCACGGTGGTGTTTACTTTTTGTAGCGGACCAAACTCATACTGATCATATAAACTACCGGGCATGATACTAACACATGCTCCAAGATCTAGCAGTGCCCAATTAGTTTTAAATTCACCAATTTGGATTGATAAAAGGGGCACTCCTGGGCCTTGAAGTTTACTCGAGATAATATTATTATCAACCCTCTCATCCCTTATTTTGGTTAATTTTGTTGGAATTGATCTGCCCAAGACACATATTAGAGTTGATGTGGCTAGTACGTATTGATCCAAGTCGGGTCATATCCAATAACAAGCTAGACAAACACCGAGAATATTTGTTTATGTATGATATGATCATAAGTAAATGAATATTGACACTTGAGTTATTTGGAAAAGGGTTTCTAAATAAAAATGTACTTGTGTAATAAACAAATCATATGAATGATTTATGTTTTATGAGAGAACATTACATGTTGTTAATTAAGTTGGTTAAATAACAATATGTGAATAATGGTTACTAAGCATGTCACCCAACATGTAATAAGTTTTGTTATATCATATAAATATATATATGGATATATATATTTATGTTATAAAACAAAATTAATAATATTAATAATGTAAAGGAATCTCTTACACTTGATAATATTTTATTATTAAAGTTGAGGTAGTGGAGACATGCAATGGATATCATTGGTGGAGAGAAAGATGCTTTTGAATAAAACCAAGTCTTTCTCTTTCCTTCTTTCATAACACATAATTAATTATACACAAGTAACAAAGGTTTCTCTTTTCTCTTTTCCTCTTGGATTTTCGGCCAAGGAAGAAAGGCAAGGAAGAAAGGGTTATCAAGTGTTCAAATCCTAGCTAGAAGTGGTGTCTTGTTGGAGCTTGGGGTATACTAGCTTGAGGAGATTCCATATTCAAGTTCTTGCCTTTCAATCATCATCCTTTTCACACTTCTTTGGTTACTTGAAAGGTAGTTTAACATGCATGAACTTATAGTGACATGCATGTGTTTGATAGTGTGTAATTCGTATTTGGATCCGGGTTTGGGTTTTGCATGTATTGAATTGGTTCTATACACTAAAAGTAACAAGATTTAAAACTTATATCCGCTGCGTTTTTGGTAAAATAAGGATTTTATCACTTTGATAATCTTGTTAAAACCCAACAATGGCATCAAGAGCCGCTTATACGAATGCATGCTTCATTAGACCCAAAAATTTTCGGTTTTATGGTGGGTTTCACCATTTGGCCGAAAATTTTAGGGGTTTTGGTTACCCCATGGTTTTTCAAGGTTATACTTTACATGCATGTGGTAATCTTGAAAAACCAAGTCATTTGGATGATTGTTTAGTTTGTTTGGACAAAACCCGAAACTTTCGGTTTGCTTAAGCTTGGCCAAAAGTTTTGAGGCAAAAAGGGGAACCATTTTGGTCTTGTATTATTGCATATTTGGATGTGTAATAGATGTTCATAACCTAGCCATGGCCTTGTGTTTGGTTGAATGATTGTGTTGGTTGTTTGTTCATTCGATTTGGTTGTAATATTTATTTGGGTTTGTAATCTATTTATTCATTCATATGGCTTGTAATAATAAGTAGATTAGATGTATTTCTTTTACTAGAAAAATGTATTAGGATATATTTTGTAAAAGAAGATGCATGGATGGAAGCCCAAATAAAATGATGAAGACCACAACACTGGGAGTAAACACTTGGAGCATATGGATGCGGAATCAAGTGGGAGTTCACCGACACAAGTGCATGTTCTTTTGGGTCCCTTAGGAGAGACTTTTTGACACACTTGTCTTCGGTCAACAAGTGTGGTCAACATTAGGAGGCTATGGTTATGAACTTGTGGTTGTGTATATTTTATGCTTGCATGGTTGATTTACTTATTATTTGCAATATGGTTTGCTTAACAACTTAAAATCAACTAGCATAAAATTGGTTCCTTAGAAATCGTTAGGTAATAAAAATTGGTTTTATTAATAGCTAATGATTTCATAATAAAATGGGTTTTATTAAAAGGAATTTTGAAAATGGGTTTTTCAACTAAGTACCATACATTTGAATACATGCAAATGAAAGGTACAATAAACAGTTTTCCAATCTAGAATTTAGAAAACTAAAACCCCTTTTAAAAACAAGTTAAACAACATCCTTTTATACGACACTTAGTCACTTGTAGACTTGATAGTGGGTTAGGATCACCTAAGCACTTTTAAGAAAACTTGTGATCTTAAGGTGATTTTACAAGTACTTTTGGCATTAGGATCACCTAACCACTTGTATGAGTAAACTCACACGTGTGTATAAGTAGGACGACTTGATTTGAAACCATGACTATAGGATCACCTTAACATGGCGTTCAAAGGTGTTGATGGGATTTAACATACCAACTAAACATATGATGTTTAACCGATCCCATAAAACTAGAAGTTGCAAAGGTTTGCAATTGTCAAACGTTGACTACCTTGTTAATTCGAATAGTAGGATAAAGGTCACCTAACTACTATTTGAATGAAACGTTGGGTTCTATATTTTAATCAATAATTGTCTTGGAGACATTAAAGGGTATTAAAGATTAAAATTTTATTAATATCGAAAATACTAATTTGAACTTTGTTAAAATTCTTTTAGATGGCTGCAAACAACGCACCGAACGCAATTATCCCACACGTGCATAATCTATCACTAAGATCCATTATGGATAAGGATCGTCTAAACTTTAACAACTTCATGGATTGGTATCGAAACGTGAGAATTGTTCTCAAGCAAGAAAAGAAGTCTTATATTTTAGACGATCCTATTCCCGATGAACCCGATGTCAACAACTTGGATGCCTATGCGGATTGGCTGAAATACAACGAGGATTCGGTGCAAGTTTCTTGCCTCATGTTGGGAACAATGATTCCCGAGATCCAAAAGGATTTCGAGAATCATGGGGCGTATGACATGATTACCCAGCTTAAGGAAATGTTCCTTACTCAAGCTCGGGTTGAACGATTCGAAACGGTTCGAGCGCTTCATGCATGTCATATGGAAGAAACCCAATCTGTTTCATCTTATGTACTTAAGATGAAGAGCCACATTGATCGGCTTGAACGGCTTAACTGTCCCGTCTCAAAAGAGTTAGCCACGGATTTGATCCTAAATGGCTTAACTAAAAGGTTTGAGACATTCGTCATGAACTACAACATGAATGGATGGGACAAAAGCATTGGTGAGCTTCACGCAATGCTTTAGACAGCCGAATCCGGCATGGGTAAAAAGGTTTTACCCTTTCTTGCGATCAATGAGGGTGGCTCAAAGAAAAGGCATCACCCGGAACCAAAGGCAAGGGTTGCCGTTGGCAAGGGGCAAGTCAAGAAGGGGTTCAAGGGAAAGGCAAAGGCGGAACCAAAACCAAAGAAGCTAAAGGTTAGGGCTGAGGATCCGTGCTTTGGTTGTGGTGAGATAGGTCATTGGATGAGAAACTGTCCGACCTATCTCAAGGAGTTGAAAGCCAAAAGGGATGCGGGGCAAACCTCAGGTACAACTTTCATGATTCACATTGATCTTAATATTATTTCTTCTAACACATGGGTATTGGATACCGGATGTGGAACTCATATATGCAATTCATTGCAGGGGTTCAAAAGAAGAAATGAAGTGAAGAAATGAGATATAAGTCTTTTCATGGGCAATGGAGCAAAGGCTGACGTCCAAGCCTGAGGAGATTATGTTTTAAAACTTCCAAATGGTTTGGAAATTATTTTGAAAAACATTTTATATTCCCCTAGTTTGACTAGGAATATTATCTCTGTTTTTGTATTAAGACAATCTGGTTATGACTTTAAGTTTGTTGATAATGGTATTTATGTTTTCATGGATAATGTCTTTTATTTTAAAGCGATGCCGTTTAATGGCATTTATGAATTAATTCATAATGACTCATACAATGATAACTCGTTGTACGAAGCTAACACCAAAAGACTCAAAATGGATTTGAGTAATACTTTTCTTTGGCATTGTCGTCTTGGTCACATAAACAAGAATCGTATTCATACACTTCGAAAGAATGGTCTTTTGAAATCAAATGTTGATTCATTTGATGAATGTGAATCTTGTTTATTGGGAAAGATGACCAAAGAGCCCTTTAATGGAACAAATGAGAGGGCGAAAAACTTATTAGGTATCATACATTCGGATGTATGTGGACCTTTTAGGACAATGACAAGAAATGGTGAAAGATACTTCATTACCTTTACCGATTATTATAGTCGCTATGGGTATGTGTTCTTGTTAAGACACAAAAATGAGGCCTTTGAAATGTTCAAAGTGTTCCAAAATGAAGTACAAAATCAACTCAACAAAACAATCAAAGTACTACGTTCTGATAGAGGAGGTGAATACCTCAATGATACGTTTCTAGAACATCTTAGGAGTTGTGGGATTGTCTCACAACTTACTCCACCTGGAACACCACAACATAATGGTGTGTCCGAGAGGAGGAATCGAACTTTATTGGACATGGTTCGATCCATGATGGCTAGAAGCTCATTACCTCTATCATTTTGGGGTTTCTCTGTGATCTCCGCTGCCCGTATATTAAATATGGCACCAACCAAGAAAGTGGATAGGACACCTTTTAAAATATGGCATGGAAAGGCTCCAAAATTTCATATTTAAAGGTATGGGGTTGTGAGGCTTATGTTAAGATCTACACCCCTGACAAGCTTGAATGTCGATCCACTAAGTGTATATTTGTAGGATATCCCACGGATTCGATGGGATATTATTTCTACAATCCAAGCGAGCATAAAGTGTTTATAGCTCGAAAGGCTAAGTTCTTGGAAAGAAGGTTCCTTATGGAAGGAACTGATAGAACTGTAGAACTCGAAGAGGATCGAGAACTACAAGCCGATACACGTTTGGTTGACACTAGCAATCAACAAGAGGTTGTTGAGGATGATCAAATGGTTGATCAAAACACACAAAACATTCGCAAATCTGGTAGAGTTAGCACCCCACCTGAGAGATATGGATTTTTCATGGATGGATGCTACGTGGTAGATTCGGATGAACCCACCACATACCGTGATGCAATGTCGCAATCTGATTGTGACAAATGGCTAGAAGCCATGAATGTTGAGATGCAATCCATGCATGACAATCAAGTATGGGACTTGGTTGCTCCACCTCTAAATTCCAAACTCGTCGGAAGTAAGTGGGTTTTCAAGAAGAAAACTGATATGCATGGAAACTTGGATACTTATAAAGCTAGACTTGTAGCAAAGGGTTTCACTCAAACTCAAGGGGTTGATTATGATGAAACTTTCTCGCCCGTGGCAATGCTAAAGTCTATTAGGATATTGTTTGCCATAGCCGCATATTATGACTATGATATATGGCAAATGGATGTCAAAACTGCTTTTCTAAATGGGCATCTTAATGAAGATGTTTATATGGTTCAGCCTGAAGGTTTTGTCGATCCACAACATCCTAAAAAAGTATGCAAGTTGAAGAAATCAATATATGGATTGAAACAAGCATCTAGAAGTTGGAATCACCGTTTTGATGATGAAGTTAAGAAATTTGGATTCATCAAAAACGCTGATGAAGCTTGTGTGTATAAGAAAGCTAGTGGGAGCATCATAACCTTTCTGGTATTATATGTCGATGACATATTACTGTTTGGAAATGACATTCCAACCTTGGAAGGTGTAAAAGCCTGGCTTGGAAGCTGTTTTTCCATTAAGGATCTTGGTGAAGCCGCCTATATTCTGGGAATAAGGATCTATAGGGATAGATCAAGGCGGTTGATAGGTTTGAATCAAAGTGCATACATAGACAAGATCTTGAAAAGGTTCAAGATGGAAAACTCTAAGAAAGGTTTGGTACCTATTCAAAGAGGAACGATGTTGAGTGCTTCTCAATGTCTAAGCTCAAAGGATGAGCAAGACAAAATGAGTGGTATCCCATATGCATCTGCTATAGGATCCATCATGTATGCCATGATTTGCACTAGACCGGATGTGTCATACGCCTTGAGCATGACAAGTCGATACCAAAAAAATTCGGGAACTAGCCATTGGATGGCTGTTAAGAGTATATTGAAATACCTTAGAAGGACTAAGGATATGTTTCTAATATATGGCTCTGGTGAGGAGGAACTCGTTGTAAAGGGTTACACTGATGCGAGTTTCCAAATTGATTGAGATAATTCTCGATCACAATCGGGATATGTTTTCGTTCTCAATGGTGGTGCTGTCTCATGGAAGAGTGCAAAACAAGATGTGGTAGCCTTATCCACCACTGAATCAGAATACATCGCCGCCTCATTGGCAGCTCAAGAAGCTGCATGGATTAGAAAGTTCATTACCGATCTAGGGGTAGTCTGTACCATTCAGGACCCTCTAGAAATCTTTTGTGACAACGAGGGTGCGATTGCTCAAATCAAGGAACCCCGCGCACATCAAAAGACTAGGCACATTGAGCAGAGATTCAACTACACAAGGGATGAAGTTGAAAAGGGAAAGATATGTATTCGCAAAGTTCACACTGATCAAAACATTGCGGACCCACTCACGAAACTCCTTGAAAGGCCGAAGCATGAGGGTCATACTTGCGCCTTCGGACTTCGATATTCTAGTGATTGGATTTGATCAAAATTTGTATTTGGATATTGGAACAATTTTATTTTAACTCAATCATATGGTTTTGGTTATGGTCATGTTCTTGAGTTATGTTCCATTTTAGTATGTTTAAATCCGTGAATAATTTGAATTATTCTAAACGTCCATAGTCGTTCATATTTGTGGGAACAAATGTGAAAGTAAGACTATTATGAACATTGGATTGGTATATATTCATGAGGTATGAATATAGCAAATGGTTGCTGCCAATGTTCATAGATATTTATGGGATAAATATTGGACTGACCCGCTCTCAATTTTACTGCATGGAATCCTTGGGATTTGTGATCATAAGTAAATTAGAGTAAAGGCGAACTTCATAGTATCCTCCGACCTGAGATACATATTGGGTCTTGATATTCATCGACTATTATGCTTTAACTTAGTTCTTCGCTGCTCTGAAATGTGTCAGTACATAAGGCTAAGCTCAAGTATAGTACAAGGTGATAGTGAGAGACGTATGTAGTCAATATGGGATTTGTCCCTCTTATTCGTTGAGAGTTAATGTCTAAGGCCTGACAAGTTAAATCAACAAAGAATGATCACTCTGTGTCTCTGGATTTAACATGACATTTGTGGCAAAAAGATAAATGATAGTTTCACCTAAATCATTTTCAAGTATGGGACTTGAAAGGGATGATGTTATTGAATGGCACTTCGTCATGCGTATTAGGGGTAGTAAACCGTAGTTAGGCGGTATTTGCTACTTGCATCAATCTTCTATGTATCTTGTGCAAGTGGGAGATTGTTGGAATTGATCTGCCCAAGACACATATTAGAGTTGATGTGGCTAGTACGTATTGATCCAAGTCGGGTCATATCCAATAACAAGCTAGACAAACACCGAGAATATTTGTTTATGTATGATATGATCATAAGTAAATGAATATTGACACTTGAGTTATTTGGAAAAGGGTTTCTAAATAAAAATGTACTTGTGTAATAAACAAATCATATGAATGATTTATGTTTTATGAGAGAACATTACATGTTGTTAATTAAGTTGGTTAAATAACAATATGTGAATAATGGTTACTAAGCATGTCACCCAACATGTAATAAGTTTTGTTATATCTTATAAGTATATATATGGATATATATTTATGTTATAAAACAAAATTAATAATATTAATAATGTAAAGGAATCTCTTACACTTGATATTATTTTATTATTAAAGTTGAGGTAGTGGAGACATGCAATGGATATCATTGGTGGAGAGAAAGATGCTTTTGAATAAAACCAAGTCTTTCTCTTTCCTTCTTTCATAACACATAATTAATTATACACAAGTAACAAAGGTTTCTCTCTTCTCTTTTCCTCTTGGATTTTCGGCCAAGGAAGAAAGGCAAGGAAGAAAGGGTTATCAAGTGTTCAAATCCTAGCTAGAAGTGGTGTCTTGTTGGAGCTTGGGGTATACTAGCTTGAGGAGCTTCCATATTCAAGTTCTTGCCTTTCAATCATCATCCTTTTCACACTTCTTTGGTTACTTGAAAGGTAGTTTAACATGCATGAACTTATAGTGACATGCATGTGTTTGATAGTGTGTAATTCGTATTTGGATCCGGGTTTGGGTTTTGCATGTATTGAATTGGTTCTATACACTAAAACTAACAAGATTTAAAGCATATATCCGCTGCGTTTTTGGTAAAATAAGGATTTTATCACTTTGATAATCTTGTTAAAACCCAACAAATTTTCCATTTAAACATTTATCACAAGAACAATTTTCACAAAAAGATGTTTCATTCGGTTGTAATTCAGAGTTATTTTGGAAAATTGTTTCATAATTAACCACATTTTCAATCTCATCACTAATATCTTCCACCACCCCCTCAACAAACTGTGGTGTTGGGTCAACTTGAACACTAGAAATTTCAAAATTAGATAAAAGACTTACCGCATTGATATGCACGTTGATCCCCTTCTTTAAACTCGAGCTGTTTTTCTTCAAATTCGCCACATCGGTTGCAAGTTGACCCATTTGAGTGGTCAACGATTGGATGGCTTTGTCACGGACTTCATCCTTTTGCATGCGCACTTCATCAAGTTGATTTCTCCTTTGCATGTCTTGTTGCATCAATTTCAACATGTCCATAACCTCATTTCCACTCGATGAACTTTGACCCGTTGACCAGCTTTGACCGCCACCCCCTTGACCTTGAAACCCTTGATTGTTCTGCCATGATAATTACCTTGGTTATTATATTGTTGGTGAGGGACATAATTGCCTTGATTTCCTTGAAAATTTGGGTTAGATTGAGTGGTCGGTTTCCATATCGAAAATTCCGGTGATTTCTCAACCCGAGGTGGTAGGTGTTGGAGTTCATGTTGTAATTTCTACCACCTCCCCCTTTAAGTGCATTCACCTCTTCCATCGATGCTTGACCTACCGTGCATACCTCCGTTGCATGAACCAACTCGTTACAATTTGTACAAACATCGATTACTTGATTAGTAGTTTGTACATTTCCTTCTTCCACGGCTTGCACTTGCGGTCTACCAACCGCCGGTCTTGCTCTTCGTCCGGTTTGAGCCTTTCTCTTTGAGGTCACCGCCATTTGTTCCAAATATGCCCAATCATCTTGTTCATAATTGGTACCAAATGTACCATTAGTTATCGACCGCAAATCCCGTTCATCCTCCATACTCAACCCTTCATGAAAAGCATTTAATAACTCCCAAAGAGCAATTCCATGATGAGGAAAATTCTTAATCACCATGTTAAACCTCTCGAATGCTTCATGAAACATTTCCCCCGTTTGTTGTTGGAAGGTTCTCAAACTTCTTCTCGCATCGTTTGTCTTTTGAGCCGTGAAAAATTCTTCCAAAAACCTTTGTTGCATTTCGGCCCAAGTATAAATAGACGCGGAAGGCAAAGTGTATAACCATCTCTTTGCCTTGTCTTCCAACGAAAACTGAAATAAAACCAACTTTACCTCATCCGATGTAAAACCTTGACCCCCAATTATGTTGCAAATGGAGTCATATGCCACCAAGTGGAAGTACGGTTCCTCCGTTGCTAGACCTTTATACTTCGGAAGACTTTGAAGGGAATTGGTTCTTACTTCAAATGTCCTCCCTTATTGATTGTGAGGGATAACCACCGGAGACGGATTATTAGTAATTATGGGTCGGAAATGGGCTTCAATCCCCCTAACCATCTCTCTTGGGTGCCTTCTTGGTACCCCCATTGTTACTCTCGGTTGACCCATTTGCCTATAAACGGGCCTTCGTTACGCGAATTGTTGTTGAAATTGTGGTTGGAGAATTCGTGGTTGGGATTGTTGTTCTTGAGGTTGCCCTTGTGGTTGTTGAATAATCGGTGGCGGTTGAATTTTATTAACAACAACCTGTGGTTGTTGTTGAGCTTGTTGTTGGACAACCGATGGTGGTTTTTGTCGATTAAACTCTTGTAACGGTTCTGGTTGTTGCCATTGACCATAACCAAAATTTCCCGGATTTACCCTTTGGCTTCCATCACCTCTCGTGTAGTAACCTTCCACTTCATACCCCTCGAATTCACTGTCAAACCCATATCCATATCCATCACCTTGTGATCTTGAATGTTGCATAAACGGTTGGGGTTGGTATTGGTAGTTTGATTGTGATTGTTGAAAGGGTGGTGGTGGTTGATATTGTTGAGATGATGATGACGCACCAAAGTTAGGAAAAAGATTGGTAATAGGTGGCAATGTGGATGATGTTGAGTAGGTGTATTGAGCAGCTATGGGTTCGGTTGTGGGTGGTGGTTGGAGTTCACTTGATGTTGTAGGTATATTAGTAGTAATCGGTGGAGGTGGATTTGGTGGAGGTGTAGTCGGGTTTGACCCGAAGTGGGAACTGGTGAATCCATGTTGTTTGATGCGGTTGGAGAACCAAGAAGCTTATTCTCCCTAAGTAAGACTCGGTTTCTTCGAAGTGTTTTGTCAATCTCGGGATCAATAACTAGCGGTGATGACCTGTTAGAGCTTCTAGTATGCATACACCTGTAGGTACCTGCACACTAACACAACCAGCGTAAACCCAAAAATAACAAACAAAAACTACTAAAGCTAACACACGTTGCGCACTACTCCCCGACAACGGCGCCAAAATTTGACGTGAAGTCGAAGACTCAGTCAAAAATAAACCGATTACAACTATTAGATAGCGGTAAGCGGGTATCGAACACAGGGAGTTTGTGGAAATTGTGTTACCAAGTAGTTATGTAATTTACCTAATTAAACTAAGTGCAAAAAGTAAATTCAGTGATTCGGTTGTATGATTTGAATAACAAAAAGAACTAATAGTGGTAAGTGGGTATCGAACACATGGAGTTTGTGGAAAATGCGTTACTGAGTACCTATAAAATTAATCTAAATTAATCTAAGTGCAAAAGTAAATTCAAGGAGTTGGTTGTTTGGATTTGATTAACAAAAATAACTGAAAGCAATTTAACGAGTTTTAAATCAATATGAGAAAATATGTCCTCCCTCAGTTTCAGGTTTCCATGAATGTTACAGTTGATGTTTAAACTAAGTTCGTGTTTATGTAAACGAATGCGGTAAATGAAGATCAAGTACTTGGATTATACAACGCAAGGTGATCACTCAAAAACCAATTAGTTTATCCAACCCTAAATCCCTCCTGATTAATCTCGATTACTTACAAAAACAAGAACTGACGGTTTAGAACACAAAATCGATTAACTAACAATCTATCAACCAATACACAAACACCATAATAACGAAATCAATAAGATCAAGTATTATCTCAGAAATTGTCTAAACAATCAACCAAACAAACATAGCAAACCTTACAATCCGAGGGAAAACACGAAGGAGTTTAGCCGAGCATGATTCGGTTCATCATTCCTTCGATTATATAATCATACGAATTAAAAACAAGTGTTTTATGAATACCACACCCACAATTGATCAATTGTCTCCGAAAATCACCCTTAGGTCCTCTCTAGATGAAAGATAATGATTAGAATGTCAAAAGCCAACCCTAAAACGAGTTTATAAGGCTGTTACAAGTTTCAGCGTCAGTCCCACCGTAAGATACGGTGGCCACCGTAGCGTACGGTGGCTTCCAAAAAGCCTACGGTGGCTTTAAACTGCCATACGGTGTCATTTTCTTCAGATCCCACCGTAAGCTACCGTGGCTTCACCGTAAGCTACGGTGGCCTTTAACAAGGCCTTCTTGTTTTCGTCATAACTTTCTCGTTCCAAGTCCGTTTTCTTCACCGTTTTCGCCCACGTTCTCGTAATTACATCCTCTATATTCTCCTACCTGAAATTATATGAGTAACCATAGTCAACTAATTCAACAAGATAAACCCATTAAACACATGATTATTATTGTTCTTAAACCACTTAAGGGTTGTCCCATGGACCACCCGTCACTAGGAAACCGTGTTTCTCAATGACAAAAAAATCATTCCAAAGGGTTTTGATATTGAAGCCAAAGAAGGATGATGTAACATACCTCAACTACAGTGCTAGTAACCATTTGACGTGTAACAAAGAATTCTTCTCGGAGTTAAATGAAAGGTTTACATGGTTAGTCAAATTTGGTGATGGGTCGAGAGTAAAGATTAAGGGTAAAGGGTCCATCCTTCCCCAAAGTACCAAGGAAGAACAAAAACTGATGATCAAGATATATTACTTGTCGGAGCTTAAAAGTAACAGACATAGCCTCAAGCATGCAATTGAAACCAGATGCAATTCCGGCCAGATGAAAGGCAACATAGTAAACAAGCGCGACAGTGTTGGGAAGATTTTGATGAAGGTTCCATGGTCAAAGAATCGCCTTTACAATATAAATCTTAATGTTGGAAAACTGATATGCTTGAAGTCCCACTTTATCTAAAGCTTGGCTATGAAACAATAAACGTGGCCATTAGAACTTTGACATTATGAAGTTAATGGCTAAGAAGGGCCTATATGGTTACTAGTTACTCGCTATTTTTTACGAAAATCAATTGTATGACTCATGTTTGGTGAAAAAGCAGTCTCGATAACAGTTACCAAGTGTGTCATCATTTAGAGCTAAAATGCTCTAGACTCATAATATTTTTGGGTTCAAATCACCTTCAACCATTGCAAGTAACAAGAATATTTTCATATTGATTACGGATTTCTTAGGCATTATGTGCATATATTTCGTGAAAGCCAAAGATGAATGGTTCGAGGCACTTATGAGATTCAAAAAGGTAGAAAAATAAATTGGAGGTGTAATAAAAACCCTACGAACTGATAGGGGGAGAATTCACCTCAAGTAGTTCAATCAATTGTGATGAGTTAGAGGGAATCCGAAGTGACCTAATCGCCATATACACACATCAACACAGTTGCATGATAGGGCATAGGAATCAAACCCTTCTCCGGATGACTCGAAGTATATGTGAATAGGTTGTTAGACACTCAGCCTATGTCCTCAATCGACTGTTTACATAGGCCATGAAAGATGAAACACCTATACATTCTTTAAGCAAAACAATACGACTATAAGTCATGAAGGTATTCAGATGGGTTACTTATGCAAAGGTGGATTTGGGATATTATAAAAAGTTGGATAATCGATCAAGATGTTTGGTTTATCTTGGAACCCAACCCGGGTCAAAGTCTCATTTATTATAAGATCTAAAAACTCAAAGGATTGTTGTTAAGCGGGATGTTGTGTTTGGTGAAAATGCTAATTAGAATTGGGTATATGACCAAAGTATGTTTTCCATGAAGTGGAGTGGCATGAATTCATTTATGTGGGTTTCGGGCCTCTTAATACAAGCCTAAGTACAACTGCTAGGAGATCCACATGAGTCTATGTAATTCGACAAAATTGAATTTAGTTTAGATTCTGTGTGACTATGAATCGTGAGGCTTTGAAGACGCTAAGTTAAATCCAAAATGGGTTAAAGCTATGAGGCCAGTGATTAGTTTCACGCGAAAAGAATGGAACTTGGACACTAATTGATGAGTGGGTGTTTGGCTGTGACTAATTGTTATTAATATTGTAACTTTAGTTTAAATATATGTTGGAATGCAATTATGATACGTGGTTTAATACTATATAGGTTACGAGCTAGAATGATTTAGGTATGCTAAAAGAATGACACGTTATATGCCAATAAAATAACTATTAGTTTGTCATAGTTATTTATAATATAACAATTTCGGGAGACACTGTGCAACAGAAGTTGTACCTTGCGTAGTGGGGTCTGTACGTTGCCAACTTGAATGTGGTTAGATGGTGTTCTGCCAGGTGTCCCCTATACGTGTGAGTTTTTTTTTTTTTTTTTACTTTCTATACTTTTCAAACCCACGTATTCACCATACACTTACACCGCTTCAATACATCTCTCTCTGTCTAGATTTCTTTCTAGCTTCTTGGATGAAATTCCAAATTATCAAGGGATTAATTTTGGCGTATTTGTTGTTGCATGCTTTTTTCTCTAGAATTTTAATTTTGGCCACCTTATATGGTGATTCTAGATCACATCGGAAAGTTAGGGCTAATTTGTTATTTTATTTCACTGACATTTCGCTTTGTTTGTAGGGATCAGTGGTGAAATTGTCGGTGTATTGTTCATAAATCAAAATTTTGGGGAAAAAAAGAGATTCAGGTTGCAAAATTTCTGTAACATGGAACTCCAATTTTCGCTCCCTAATAAACACGGACACAATTTTCTCTCTTTTTATCTATTGACTTTATATCTAATGCATTCAGTTTATTGATCCAGTTTCACTGTATCCGTTTAGAAAGTAATTATTGTTTTCATAATATCAAACCGATGTTCCCAAATTGTCTTTGGCGTTGCCGGGTTTCGATTCGGAACCTTTGTTAGCGCTGACGGCAGTGGTGTGGTGTGGAAATTTGCATATTCGTGTGGCTATAGAAGTTCCAGTTATATTGATGATTATTGCAAAAGGCTCATAAATGACTTTATATACCGACAAATTTAGATCATTATCATTGCCCGGTTAATTTGTGAAAGATGTTGAATTAATTTTATGTCTTTTACTACTACAAGTCTACAACCAAATAATTTTTTTTGTGAAAGTTGAATTTGATAAATGAAAAGGTTAATTACACAAACGTATGTTTGAATTACAGTGTTTCGTTTTCTTTACATAAATTATTATGTAAAAGTTTAAAAAAATATATGTACAAATTAATAATCCTTTTTTTATTGGAATTACAAAGCGGGATTTTTTTTCCTTTTTCAGGCATTTGTGAGAGCTTGGAAAAATGCATGTAACGCAGAAACAGATATTGCACGGGTGATCGTTCCACAAGGGGGAATTTTCTTGTTGAAGCCTATAGTGTTTCTTGGACCATGCAAACCTCAAATGCACTTCATAGTAAGCAAACAATTTATAACATATTTATATACTATATATATTTTTGTTTTTTTTATGATTAAAAGATTGAGACCGTTAACACACCGTTAGCATGTTTTGGTTTGGTTCAATTTGGTTATGAGCTAAATCAAAGCCTATGACCGATATTTCAGTTTTTGAATTCTCATATCGTTTACGGCTACGAAAGGTTTGGCTATTTCTCTTATTAGAAAGATGTTTCGGTTAATTTGATTAACTGCCGACTTTTACACAAGTGGATTCATATCTAGAGAATATTAAAAAAAAACTTACAGCCATATCTAGAGAATATTAAAAAAACATGTAATATTTTTTTTGATAAAATCTCATGATCCAACAAAATGTTTGCATTATATATATATATATATATATATATATATATATATATATATATATATATATATATATATATATATATATATTTATATAATATCTTAGTTTTTTGAAATATAAATTTTTGTTTATCAATAACCCAATAAGGATAGGAAGGAGAGAAAAAAAAAGTTTTAAGGAAATTCCTATTTTAATAAATAGTTTTCAAATCACCTATACTGGTAAATATTTTTTCCTCCGATGCTGTTTTAGTAAAAATCTCACTAATTTCAATCAATAAATCCAATTACATATTGCGTCAAGCAAAATACTAACAATTAATTGTATTAATTCATACAGAAAAGTAAGTTGCAATCAATATATTATATTAACATTGATGAATTGATTTGACTTATAAGAAAACTTTTCTGGAATATAATATTAATACGGTTTACGTAAATAGTAAAATGATTAAAGTTTATTATAATGTGGGATGAGTGATAATGGTTTATATTAACGTGGTTTAAAGCTAACTGAATTTAGAATGAGAAACTTTTTTTCTTTTTCTTTTGGCAACCAATGCTAACCCGTCCAACAGTTTAAATATGTCCAACCTACTGGTCTAATATTTTCAAATACTAGACCCAATTTTAAGCCCACAAAGGAGACACAACAAAGGAACCACAACCTTATAATAAGAAGAGAGAAAAAAAACAAAATTACAGCATAAATAATAGGGTGGTTCAGTTTAACACCTAGTCATTTAAATAGCGTCCTCCTTTATATATCCTTCCCAAAATCATAATCGCAATTTTCTTAAAAACAGCTTATTGTAAAAGTTCACATAAGTTTTGCACTTCCATAGAGTTCAAAAGATAATTAGAAACATAACTTGAATAGTCATCCTTTTCTCTTTATTGAGGACCCACAAATACCCTTGAGAAATGGTACTTATGCCCAAATTAACCCACCATGTTAAAAAAATGATGAATAAATAAATAAAAATAAAACCCGAAATTTGATGATTAGAATTGTCTTGCCATGCTTAGCTAATTTGGTTATTAACATCATCACTGAACCATATAATTCAATATTGAATAAAAAAATATATATATCATCAGTTACTTAACTGGTTCCTCGATAAACAAGTTAAAAGTATGATGGTCATGGTCAGGATTAAATAAATAGTTGTTGCACGTCCTTTAGCTTCCTCTAGTTCACCGTTTGGCTAAGATTCTTGATGACTTATTCATAAACCGAACACGCTATTACGAAAGAATAAAGTTAAACTTAATGTTGTTGGTATATTTTAGATTTCAGGCACGGTCATCGCTTCTAGTTCACCAAAAACATGGACCGGTCTTGATTCAAGCCAATGGATAGTGTTTAAAGACGTTACAGGTCTTAACGTATATGGATCAGGTCTTATAGACGGACAAGAAAGGCATTGGTGGGACCAATCGTGTCGTTATCATCCAAAAAAGGTATTTTGGATTAATCATGAATCCAAGTTTAATTAATCCATTTTAATGACATTTTTTCTTCATCTTTTCAGGAGGGTTGCACCAAACTAGCTCCAACGGTAACTGCAGTTTTTCCCCTTACGACAAAAAATTTAGGTCAAACCATTATGGCTTGCCCAACCAAATGGTTCGGTTTAGCCGTTTGGGCTATTTGAGCCGGCTTTCTTTTCAAATTATTAGTTTGTGCTAAACTTTTAGAAATGAAAAATATTTCTTGAATATTATATATATGCAAGGCTGCATATTCAATAAGGAAAACTAATAAATGATAAACGTAAACGTTGGATCCGCTTATACAGTCGGTTCCAAGTTTCAAACTGTGAACCCAAATGTTAAACCATGCTTTTTAGATCGTAAACAAATGGACCTATATATAAATCTCAACCCGGCCGAATCAACAAATTTCTTTTTGTTTAACGGTTCATTCAGTTTTAAGAGTGTGTGAACACCTCTAACTACAAGTCAAATCTATAATATTCATAAACTTGAATTTAGTTACAAGGTTAAAATATTAGCAAGGGCACTGTTTCTGTGCGCGCATATAATGTATATATGTGTGGGCCCTCGGGTGGTCAAAAGTAAAACCACACTACTTTTGACTTTATTATTTGTGAAAATAACGTTAAAAGTGGCGAAAGGTTAATCAGGCCTCATGTGGTGGCGCTCATGTCCGAAAACAAAGGTATATACACTAATCAGTTGGTGTCCTAATGGTTGAGTGTCGTGTGTCTTGTGTCCAAGGCTTGATGCAAAACTACTATCGAGCCGGGGGTCTCACCGAAAGCAGCCTCTCTATTCCTGCGGGGTAGGGGTAATGCTGTCTACATCTTACCTTCATCAGACCCTACCATAGCTTTGCTATTGACGGGATTTATTGAATACGGTGATGGTGATGATAATGATGTTATAATATTTAGCAAGTAAAGAATTGGTGCAGGTGTTGAAGTTCATATCTTGCAATCAGGGCTCATTGAGCAGCATTTCTTTAGTAAACAGCCCACAAACTCATGTACTAATGTCATATTCCAAAGGCTTTAATATTGATAATGTGATGATCCAATCTCCTGAAGATAGTCCCAACACTGATGGCATTCACATCCAATCTTCTCATATCGTCAAAATCACGAACTCAGTCATTGGGACAGGTTTGCAACCTTTTTAGAAAAAATTTCTACTAATAGGAGTATCAAGCATCATCATTTTCATGTAGTTTAACCGCCTATATATATCGTCGCGTGTACAATTGTTGAAACTACTTTAAAAATTTAAGAATTCTATTGTCCTCATCAAGTCAAGAAAATCTGATTATGTTAGAGATAATCAGATTTGCGCATGTTCAACAGGTGACGATTGCATTTCAATAGGAGATTATTCATCTAACATTGATATATCCAACATATAATGCGGGCCAGGACACGGTATAAAGTGATAATTTTGATTCATTTACTTGTACTTAAGTCAATTTTCTTATGGTGTATTACAAATAAAATAAAAGGAAAATAGCTAAGCAAATAGCTTAATGTATATTATCATTATCATTATTATTATTATTATTAAAAAAAAAAAATTTTAACCGATCAAAATTGTTAATAGCATAGGAAGCTTAGGAAAGGATGGAAATACGGTGATAGTAGAAAAAGTTTACGTAAGAGATTCGTCGTTTAAAGGAACAACAAATGGAGCCCGAATAAAAACATGGCAAGTTGGACGAGGAAATGTCCGACATATTATTTTGAGAATCTTATATTTGATGCCGTTGACAACCCAGTAATCATAGACCAAAACTATTGTGATGTCCGTGGAGCGTGCAAAACGAAAGTAAGCATTTACATTTTAAAATAACAATAAGACCCCTTATGTAGTTCCAAATCATCCTTTCACTTAAGAGATACCAGAACTTGAAAAATGTCTCATCTCGAATACTATTAACACGTTTTAAATACATTTTCCTTCTTATATAAATATGCGTGGATGGATGCTCTTATTGTAAGCCTCCATCCAGGCAGCCGAAACCTAGGAAGCACGGAAACGCGAAACAGAGTGGAGTCCCCGTCCCGGGGACGGTGTGGGGACGGAAACGCCGCCAAAACGTTTCCCGGCCGCTTCTGAAAATTCGGGGACGGGATGTTATAAGTTTACGGGCTTGGGTACGGCGTCGTAGAAGTTTCTAAAACGTTTCCTTGAAATTTTAGGGTTTTTTGATTAATTTTTCAAATTCCTAAAATAGGTTTATAAATTAATTATAATAGGAGACGTTTGAGTTTGGTTTGACGGCAGGAAAAAAAACAAACAAACCGTCCATATTATATGTTATATCTTCTCATACTCCATCATCTCAAAATCGTGAGCAGATCTCCATACTGTATTTTTTTAATATTTTGTGGACTTTGTTTAAATCTATTTTTAATTTTTTTTATATTTTTTGGCCGTACCCGTATCTTGAATTTTTGATTTTTACCATTTAGTACCCGTAACGTCCCGTTTCCTGATCCCGTACCCGTTCCCGTTCCCGTACTAAGGCCGAAACTAAATTGTGAATTCCTAGTAACCAAAATGGAAAAATAATAATATTGGCTAGTATGCGGTATTGAATATTAAGAAAATGTATAACTGTTTGCGAAAACAATTATAAAATTCCAGTTTTTGGGTTTATACAGAAAAGTGGTGTCAAAATAAGTGACGTGGCATACAAGAATCTCTATGGAACATCATCTACAAGCGTTGCTATAACGTTAAACTGCAGCAGATTCGTACCATGTTATGGCATTTCAATGAAATATATAATTTTGGTCCCGGTTAAACCCGGGAAATCCTTGTCATCGCAGTGCATAAACGTCCATGGAACAGAAGATGACGTGAATCCAGGATCATGTGTCAGGAACTAGATCTTATGCAACAAGATTGTATATTCTAAACAATAAATATACAACTTTTTAATATTTGTAGCAATATACTTCAAGTAAACTTAATCTTTGACAGAATCCATCGGTATGCTTACAGTTCACATGTCATAATAATCCGTTTTCTTTTTACATTTACTCTTGAGCCCAGGGCCGTCCCGAGAATACGAAAACAACAAGGGGCCCAGGACATGAAAAACAAAAGGCCTTAAAATGCAAAGTCAAAAACTCTTATATATTTTAGACAAATATAATAATAATAATAATAATAATAATAATAATAATAGTAATAATAAACGATTTTTTTAGCAAAATGATCAAACAAAAAGACTTAAACGAATCCAATGCTCCCCAAGCATTTTTTTTAATGATCCTTGATCTCTAAAACATCGTTCTAAATGGTAATCATCGTCAATCCGTTAAATGTTTAGCTTTATGGGAATGATATATATATATATATATATATATATATATATATATATATATGTATATATATATATATATATATATATATATATATATAGGGTTGGTATCATTTAAGAACTTCAAAAAAGTTAAGAACTGTTAGGAACTCTAAACGATCAAACATTTTTTTTATTTTTTTTATATACTAACATTATTTAAGTGTAGTTTTATCATATTTTATATAAAAAATTTTGATTACATATCTTAATCACAAGTTTACATATGTGTAAAATTTATGTACTACCAAATTTACATATTGAGATCTATACCGGCCCACACCCGTTTTGCAACACTTTCCAGCGCCACCACCCGACCCAAGCCACTTGTCGGGTTTGCACCAATTGCCACCGATTCGGCCACATCACCCAATATTGTCGAGAAGCACCTCGTGTGCAAGCCGCTCCACCGCGGTTCGCACCATCAAACCAACCCAACCGAGCCATCCCTCGTGCTCCAACCATTAACACCGCGAGGGCTTGCTACAATTGTGGTGACCCAAATCACCTTCGCAACGCGTGTCCTCGACTCGCCCAAGTTCACCAAGCCTATGTTGCACCACAACCTTACTACACCTCCCAAGCCTATCAAGTGCAAGCTTACCAACCTCAAGTACCCCTACTCATGGCTCCTCCACCTCTTCAAGCTCAACCCATGATCATGCAAGCCTATCAAGCTCCAACCCCTCAAGCTTCAACTTCTCAAACCCAAGCACCTCGAGAAACTCAAGGCCAAGCTTTCACCATCAATGCTCATCAAGCCCGAAACTTGAATGATGTGGTGAACGGTACGTTCCTAATTAATAAGCACCATGCTTCGGTACTATTTGATTCAGGAGCCGATAGAAGCTTTATTTCCTTTGATTTTGAATACATACTTGATGTGCCCCGTAGTAAATTATCTAAGCCCTTCACGGTAGAGATAGCAAACGGTAGTTCGATCACTATTGACTCCGTCATTCGAAATTGCACGATTACTCTTAATGGACAAAAGTTCTCTATCGACCTTATCCCTATGCAAATGGGTAGCTTCGACGTTATCATTGGTATGGATTGGCTCTCTCTCCACCGTGCCGAAATTTTGTGTTTCGAGAAACTCATTCGAATCCCTATCGATGGAGGTGTGATTCTAAACGTTCGCGGTGAGGGACCCTTCTCAATGCTAAACCTCATGTCATGCCTTGAAGCCCAACGTTACTTACGCAAGAAGCATGTCGCCTTCTTAGCCCACGTCACCACAAAATCCGATGAAGAAAAGAAACTTTCCGACATCCCGATTGTCCGCGACTTTCCCGATGACGTTTCCGGACTTCCTCCCATTTGTCAAGTGGAGTTCCGTATTGATCTTGTACCCGGAGCAAACCCCGTAGCCAAAGCACCTTACCGTCTTGCACCTTCCGAGATGCAAGAACTCTCGAACCAAATCCAAGAACTCACGGAAAAGGGTTTCATTCGCCCGAGTTCGTCTCCATGGTGCGCACCCGTCTTGTTTGTTAAGAAGAAAGACGGTACTCTTCGTATGTGTATTGATTATCGTGAGCTCAACAAGCTTACTATCAAGAATCGTTATCCCCTTCCGCGTATTAATGATCTTTTCGATCAACTCCAAGGAGCCGCATGTTTCTCTAAGATTGATCTTCGTTCGGGTTATCACCAACTCCGTGTCCACGAAGATGACATACCCAAGACCGCCTTCCGTACTCGTTATGGCCACTTTGAATTCCGAGTTATGCCTTTTGGTTTGACTAATGCTCCTGCCGTTTTCATGGATCTTATGAATCGTGTTTGTAAACCCTACCTCGACAAGTTCGTGATTGTTTTCAACGACGATATCTTGATATACTCTAAATCCGAGACCGATCACAAAGACCATTTGCGCGCCATTCTCGACTTTTTACAAAAGGAACAATTTTATGCTAAGTTCTCCAAATGCGAATTTTGGCTAAAGCAAGTTCAATTCTTGGGCCACATCGTTAACGACAAGGGTATTCAAGTTGATCTCGCTAAAATTGAGGCTGTTAAAAATTGGGCGACCCCGTCCTCTCGAACGGAGGTTCGTTCATTTCTTGGTTTAGCGGGGTATTACCGTCGTTTCATCCGCAACTTTTCGAAGATTGCTTCACCCCTTACCGCACTAACCCATAAAGGGAAAGTTTACGAATGGGGTTTCGATCAAGAGGAAGCATTTCAAACTCTTAAGGACATGCTTTGCAATGCTCCAATCCTTGCCCTTCCCGAGGGAAATAACGATTTTGTTGTCTTTTTTGACGCTTCTATTCAAGGTCTTGGTTGTGTTTTTATGCAACGAGACAAGGTCATTGCTTACGCTTCGTGTCAACTCAAGGTACACGACGCACGACCTCGAACTTGGTGCGGTCGTGTTCGCCTTGAAAATTTGGAGACACTACCTTTACGACACGAAATGTTTGGTCTTCACCGACCATAAAAGTTTACAACACATTTTCGACCAAAAGGACCTCAATATGAAACAAAGACGATGGGCCGAATTGTTAAGCGATTATGATTGCGAAATTCGCTACCACCCCGGGAAAGCGAATGTCGTGGCCGATGCTCTTAGTCGAAAGAGTCATGTTAAATCCGTCTTGCTCCATTGTGTCACTATCCAATCTGACCTCCAAAGCCGCATCTTCGACGCACAACACGTCTCCGTCACCGAGGGTAACTTACACGACGAGATGTCGTGTGGCGCCGAACTCCAACTTGAAACCAAACGTAATGGATTACTCTATTATTTGGACCGTTTATGGGTCCCCGATCGTGACGGTCTTCGCATGTTCATCCTCGATGAAGCTCATAAGTCACGATACTCTATTCATCCCGGTGCGGATAAAATGTATGCCGATCTTCGTTCTATGTTTTGGTGGCCGGGAATGAAGAAAGATATCGCGATGTATGTATCTAAATGCCTCACTTGCTCTAAGGTTAAATCCGAGCATCAAAAGCCGTTTGGTTTGCTCGAGCAACCTCCGATCCCCGTTTGGAAATGGGAAGACATAGCCATGGATTTCGTTACCAAACTCCCCACTACTCAAAGTCGCACTGATGGTATTTGGGTGATTATTGATTGTTTGACCAAGTCAGCTCACTTCATTCCATTCCGTGAAAAGTCCTCCGTGAGTGAGTTATCCCGAATCTATGTCAAGAACATCATCTGCCGCCATGGAACGCCTTTGACCATTATTTCTGATCGTGATGGTCGTTTACCTCTCATTTTTGGAAATAGTTGCAAACCTCTTTGGGTACTCGTATCGATCTCAGCATCGCTTATCACCCGAAAACCGATGGTCAAACCGAGAGAACAATTCAAACTCTCGAAGATATGCTCGCTCTTGCATACTAGACTTTGGTGGAAATTGGGATACTCACTTGCCACTTGTAGAGTTTTCCTACAATAATAGTTTTCACACTAGTATTGGCATGGCACCTTTTGAAGCTCTCTATGGCCGAAAATGTCGTTCCCCCGATTTTTTGGAACGAGGTTGGTGAATCGCAAATCACCGATCCCGAGCTTGTTCAAGAAACTTCTGATCGAATCGCTCTCATTCGTCAAAATCTTCTTGCCGCACGTAGCCGTCAAAAGAGCTACGCCGATAAGCGCCGTAAACCTCTCGAGTTCAATGTTGGCGATCGTGTTCTCCTAAAAGTATCTCCATGGAAAGGGGTAGTTCGTTTTGGCAAAAGAAACAAATTATCTCCTCGTTTTGTTGGCCCGTTTGAGATCGTTGAAAGGGTTGGTAGAGTTGCGTATCGTCTTGATCTACCCGAGGAGCTCTCCAATGTTCATCCAACTTTTCATGTTTCCAATCTCAAGAAGTGCTTAGCTGAGGGAAATCTCCACATACCCCTCAATGAAGTTCAAGTTGATGAATCTATGTGTGCTATCGAGAAACCCGTTGAAATCGTGGATCATATGGACAAAGAAACAAAGCGTAGCCGTATTCCGCTTGTCAAAGTTCGTTGGGAATCTAAACGTGGCCCTGAGTTCACTTGGGAACGTAAAGACCAAATGGAGTCCAAGTATCCGCACCTCTTCGTTACGGCTTAATTTCTAATTTCGGGACGAAATTTCCTAAAGTAGTGAATGCTGTAACATTTCGGGTTTTCCGTTTCTTTTCGGTTTTGTAATCATTACCCCACCCGGGTTTGGGTTCGGGTATTTTATCAATAAATCTCTCAATCATTTGATATTTTACTTATCTATTTATTTATTGGTTTGATTTTAATTATGAGATGTTACAAAAACAACCCCTCAACTTACTTTATTATAATTTTGAAACCATCCATAAACCCTAGGCACCAAATTGAAAAAAAATATATTCAAATTTCTTTCTTTCTTCTTCCTTGCGATCAGCCGACACCCCCCCCCCCCCCACCTTTCTTGGACCAAAATTTACGGATCAAATCAAGAAATTGACCATACCATATTAATCCTTACCTTAATTCGATCCTACCGACACCCTAATTATAGGAAACAATTGGCAATTGACAGCTATACTCGTCTATCAAAGCCGCGGCTCGTTCAATCCCCTAAACACTATAAATGCACACCTAAAATACAATTAAACTTGCACACACATCCCTCATAGCATTGCGACACAAAATCCTAAGACAATTACAGTTTACAAGGCCGTCCAATACCCGTTTAAGATCAAAAGAAAGCCGCACACTCGTGTTCGTCGTTCTCCCTCAATTCGTTGATATCCAAGGTAACCTGATTATGCATATGGTTCGTTTTTAACTGATAATCAATAACCCTAACCTAATTTGAATCAATAACAATCAATTAAATGGTTTTGAGTTCTAGGGTTTGTATTGGGGAAGAACCATAATATGAACATATGTTCATGTTTAAGTACATGCCGATCGCATGGAAATGAATGTATTTATATAATGTTTATTCTACGGGAATCGTACGGTAATGTATTAAGATGGTAATTGTCTGAGTTGCTAATATTGTAAGGCCCGAAACAGTGTTCTGGGTTAACAGTGTCCCCAGAGGTTATTAAATGTATTTCTGGGTTAACAGTGTCCCCAGAGGTTATTAAATGTGTTTCTGGGTTAACAGTTTCCCCAGAGGTTATTAAATGTGTTTCTGGGTTAACAGTGTCCCCAGAGGTTATTAAATGTGTTTCTGGGTTAACAGTGTCCCCAGAGGTTATTAGATGTGTTTCTGGGTTAACAGAGGTTTCACTTGTAGGCTCAGCATAATTACATCGCTAATTTATGATTACTATAATGAATTGTCATGGTTTATTTAAATTAGTGAAACTCACCAACTATTCGTAGTTGACCCGTTTTCTTTACATGCTTTCTAGGTACACCCAAATTGGAATGAGTGATATGTGCTTGATGATGTGTGCTATTTTGTGGAAGCTTAAGGGTCTATATTTTGTATTAAACATGTTAACGTACTATCGGTAAAACTTATGTGATAACGCCTAGACGGTAACGAAACTCGGAACAATGTAATACGTTTAAATTAATGTAGTGGTGTTTTCTTTATAAGCAATGCTGTTGATATCAGATGTGTCTGTTGCATCCCGTTTACGTTTCCGCTGCGGTTACGGGGTGTTACAGAACTTGGTATCAGATGGAATTAGCTCGTTATCAAAATGATTCGAGTGAAAAGACAACTTTTATTTATTGTTATACTAGTTGTAGTGATTTACAATTATCGCATGGAATTGTCATTTTTATATTATATATACTCAAAACCGTGGGTTACTTGCTCAACTTTATGTTGACAAAATATATATTTTCACGCATGGCGCATGTAGCTTTATTGGATGAATCGAGTATTGGAAGTTAGATGAGACCTTAGGTTGCTTGATGAATGAAGATCATGATCTTTTTGTTTTAAGTAATTTATGTTTTGAATATTTAATTGTAACGGTATTTCATTTGAAACGATATTTGTGCTTTTGAACTTGATATATGAATAAATAATTTAGATATTGACACGTGTATTTCACTTAGTGTCTTCTGATCTGTGATACAATCAATGTCTCGCCCCGGCATGTTCCGCCGTAGGTTGGGGTGTGACAACATAGGTGTAGAATAAAACATAGATATGTATAAAAACTAATTTTCAAAATTGTAATTATAAATATAGATATATACAAACTGATGAAACTACACTCAAATAACATTAACATACAAAGAATATAATAAAAAACGTTAGTTTTCAATGGTTCCTTCAAGTTCTTAAATAATTTTACAGTTCTGTAATGGTACTCATATATATATACATATATTGAAAAAAATTAACAAAAAAAGTCTATGGATTAACCGATGTTATATTAATTAATAGAATTAATTAATTAATATAAAATAAAGATAACTAAAAATTCTAAAACATTATAATAAAAACATGTGGGCCCTTAGGAGCAGTGACATTTGATTGATGTAGTTATTATTTATAATTGTTATTTTTAATTGTAAAAATGATGGGAGTAATGAGCCTAGTTCAAAAAAAATAAACATATATAAAAGTTTTTTATAAACCTATGGGCCCTTAAAGAGAGTGGGTCTGGGTCTTGAGCTCTCCCTGCCCTCCCCTTGGGCCTAACCTGCTTGAACCCATAAAATAAAACAAGAATTAGAGGTAAAATGGCGTACTTGTATACCTAGACGCAACGTTTCATATATATATATATATCATAAATCTGCACTCAACGTACTCTCTTATTCTCTCTCGATTTCGTTTGTAAGTTTCATCATTTCGTTCATAACCATCATTGCACGCGAAATTGAGTGAAAGTCAGCTGTAAATTTTTTATGACTATGTAACTGAGATAGTCATTAGCAATAAAAGTGAAAGTTAATAATGTTACTGATCAAACTGCTAGTATGGATTATTATCGGACATTGACTAATAGTTTGGAATACCAGTTAAAGAAGCAAATAATTAATAGCTTAGATTATTAAAAGTCCAATAATATTCATATTGAGGAAGTAAATATTGGATTGGTACTACGAAATAGCAATTTCACCTCTATTATTAGCTTTGTTTTGTTGGTTTGTGTTATTGTGTATATGCATAAAAAAAGTCCAGCAGCTATGGGTTGCTAGTCACTTGGATACTGATGGGCCAAACCCAATGAAAATTCACACTTGGCCCGGGTACTGATGGGTTGATTCAGTAATATGCATTCATTTTAAACTTAAATATGCTTTTATTTTACAAAAATTCAGACACTTGGGTAATGATGGGTCGATTAAGGATTATACTATATATATATATCGTTGAAAATTGTAAAAAAAAATAAAACTTAAATATGTTTTTATTTTACAAAGCAACTTTTAATCATTAAATTATACATATATGCTTGAAAGTCGATTCATTTTTTTTTAAATAAATCCATTTATCTATTATTATTATTATTATTATTATAAATTGTCATATAAATTTATAAATTATAAATACATGTTTTAAATCTATCTATTTATTTTTTAGGTTAATTTAGTAAACTATACATATGTTAAAATGTAAAGATAATATATACCAATCAGTTAAATATATAACAAAGTTTATCATATTTAAATTCTTGGTTTTTTTTATCAATGATTGTTTAGGGTTTTTTGTGAAACTTAATTTGATTTTGTGGCCAAAAATTGGTAAATAAATTGTTTGGTATAAATTAACTACAATTGGTTCAAAATTTGTTACGGACGAAAAATTGGAAACCTGGGTATTTTTAAAAGTTTGAGAATGCAAATAGATTTATCGCGAAATTTGTTGCGGTTCAAAGTGTTGATTTGAAAATGTCAAACAGATGAAAGTTAGAATTCGAATCATGATTTAGGTTTCAAATTTATTTTCAAGTGCATTTTTGAGAATTATCAAAAGGTTCGGGATTTGGCAAATTGACCATTTTTCAATCAACTATTAAAATTTTAAAAAAGATAGCGAACACTTCAGACATTCCACCCCAGGCCTATCAATATATTTTAACATTTATCAAATTTGAAACATTTGTGTCAGCATTAAATTTTTCTTAATGATGATCAGAACTTTGTATGGAAAATATATCATGCAAAACTATGCTCAAATGAACTACAATATTCACAAAATTGAATGGGTTTACATGATATTTTGTATGTTGTCATTATGGCAAAATCGAGAAGCCCCCCTGAAAATTATCAAAATGTTTTTCATCTGTGTAGCTCAGAAAAACATAATTCTTGAAGAACGTCCGTCGTTACAATTTAATGTTTGTCTTTCTTTTTATGGGTGGTAAATTTATAAATATATCAATAAAGCCATAAAGGTAACGCTTCATTTGTATCTAGTCTTAGTTGTTAAAACTACTATTGTATAAGAAGACTTTTTCTCGATATTGGTTCAAAATCAAAATTATTTCAGTTATACATATGAAATTTTCATTAGAATGAGCGTACAGTTTTGCACGTGCATTTTTATTAAGTTCATTTAAAAAAAATCATTTTGTGATATATATTATTTAATTTATGTATATATATAGTATAGATACAAGCATAGATGTAATACATTTTTTCATATACGTTAAGTAATTATTTGCTTACTTATAATGTTATTATTTGAATCATCCCGTGTGTTACACGGGCTCTAGCGCTAGTTACTAATTAACTAAAAATCTCAGTTAGCCTTTTATTTCATAACTAATATAAAATTGAAAACCGTAAATATGCATAAGACGTGTATATATATTTTGTTTTAACGAGATGAACTTTTTTTAAGAAAAAAGAACATATATATATATATTTATCTCTCGTACACTTTCTTTGATACCATTTCATCTCTCCTGATTTCTTTTACGGTAGATATAAAAATATTCACATGTGCAGGCATATAAATTAAGGATTATTAATATTATATTTTGTGAAATAAATCTTGACAAAGCTATAAAAAAGAACACTTTACCATTTGCCCTTGTGGAGTCTTCATTTTGAACCACAAAAGTAGCCAAAAGATGAAACTGATGAGGACAATTAAGTAGCTTGCATGATATCAACTCATCATGTTGGAGATGAAACATATGCCCATATCTTATCTATAAAAGAATTAACGTCTAGTTATTATCCAACTATGCCTTTTAAATTTGACTTTTAAAAATTATTTAAAGTTTTGGTATTTTGTTGTTCTATTAAGCATAACATCATAAGTTTTCATTTGAAGGTTTTTAATACAAGCGTCTATAATCATACGAAACTTGAAAGCTATTGCATCATTCTTTAGTCTCTGATAAACATTATAATTAAAAAAACGTTGAAAAACGAAATCCAATTATTTATACTGTACAAAAGTTATTAACACAATGGCCAGTTAAGAGTTGAGTGAGGGCATTGGGCATATGATTGGGATAGCGATCATTTGAGATTGACGGTGACTACTCTATTATAGTGTACGTTTTTGGACCTCAGAAAGGATACAAATTCTTGCGTTGGTGATCTTAAAACCCATATGTGACATTTGTTGATCAGTTCTTCATGTAAGTAATAGAAAACATGATAAATATTAAACCTATGAACCTGTTACAGCATGAAGAGTAGTAACTGCAACAGGGTATGATGTAGTCGACATGTTTGTCATCTTGATCCAGTTCCCTTTTAGGATGTTTAGTTAATGATGGTTAGGATTCTTGAGAGGAACCCAGTTTAGAAGAGAGAGGAGACACATGATTTTCTTATGTGTGTGAGATTATGTTATGATATTAATATTCTCTCTATATATACACCCAAGAGGAAACCCTTTATTAGCTATTAAGAGTAATATGGCCCATCAACAATTACCAAGCTAATATATAATAAGGAATAATTAATTATTTTGATATATTATTATATAAAAGATAATGATGGCCATATAAATAAATATATAAAATATATTTATTCTTACATTCTCCCACTTAGCCGAGTAATCATTTATTATGAGTATTAGATAAGCCTGATCAGGAGTTAACACTCATTTTAGTTTTAAACTCAAACTGGAGCAGAGAAATACAATCATTGAATTGAACATCAGCTCAAGACCCCCATTAATCATAGTGCAGTCCTTATTTAAAACCTAAGTAGTTATGATCAAAATTTTCAAGTAAGCCCTTCAGAACGTTTGATTTGTATATTTAATTCGTCTATATGTCATTATGCATGCAGAACATATTAAGAGACGTACAAAATAAAAACTGATGAGGAAATTTAATAATTAATCATTCATAGTACGATATGCAGTTGTACGTGGTCATTAATAAACCCCTCATGATTATAAGCGCTTTCATAATACTTATGGGTAATAGACCTTTAGTTATAGGATCCTTATGCATATCATGAATGTATTCGATATGAAAATTTAGATTCTTCAATTCGTTCATAAACGAATACTTAATTTCATATCAAAATTTAATGCAACACCTATCAAACTGTTACTGTTTGTGAAAACATGGTAGCTGATGTTATCACAATTAGTTTTCAATATATAAGTTATTTTGAGTTTAATAAAACTTATGAGTCCACTAATAAATATTCAACAACATTTATTGACAACAACGTTGTAATTAATCAATATATTATGTTGTTATGACTTAGGTTGTTGTTATCAGTTCATTATGACTCCTCCATGAGATAGATTTATCTACTGGCATAAGAAAATATCCCGAAAATTACATTTTCTTATCTCTGAATATGTAACGATTTCGGCAAATTCAGGTATACCCTAGCCGGAAAATACCATTTATGAGTTATTTAATACTGAATATATGAATTATAATGTGTTTATACGGGTATATAAGATTCACAGTACGAATTATACTCGGATGTACAGCTAGTCGTATTGGAATTACGATTAACCGATGAACGGTTATTGAAACCCGAACGAATCGGGGATTACATTATAGACGAAATATATGATGTTTAGTAAGGTTTACGAAGTATTAAAGCTTCGGGATAAGTGAATTATAGCACAGAAAAAGGATTTCGATTTAATGGTACGTCGGTACGTTAAACGAAACCTTTAATACCAAACCAAGCAAGAGGTGATCGATCAAGTCGAAAAAGATGCACAACTACCGACAATATGATGTGTTAAGTCAATAAATGTCATGGTTTAAGTTTTTAAAGTTTTTAAATCGGTTTTACATAAATTTCATTTTTAAGCCGAAAAACGACCGTTTTAGCCTCGTTTTAAGCCGAATTAAACGTTTAACCGAAAAACAAACTGAACCAGATTATCCACAACATTACCCGGATTACACAATCTGAATGTGTGGCCAAGATTTGAGATGTGGGCCCCACCCCACACCAATACTAGGACCGATCGGTCCTTTTCATATTCATTAAACATTTCATTTTCTTTTTTCTAACACCCCAACTCCACAATCCTCTCAACCCTTTACACATTCAACCAAAAACCTTTGATTTTTAAGAAGATCCACAAGGTATAAACATGTTATTATGGTTTAATCTTGGTTTTTAATTCCAAAATCTTGAGAAAATGAGGTTTCAAGTGAAAAATGGGTGAAAACCCGAGATGAAACCGATTCTTGACTGATCAAGTGATGTATACAAGTTATACAAGGGATCTTGGTCCAAGAAAGGAGTTAAAAGAGTCAAAAACGAATTTTTACGGTTAAAATCTTTGTTCTGATGTCTTAACCGAAACTATGAAAGAAATGGCTTGATTGTGGGTATAACTTGCTTGGTGTGGTGTTGTTGTGCTTGTAGGTGTTGTATCTAGTTGCTCGCAAAGGCTAGAAAGCAAGATCTTTGCGATCTAAAGCTAGAAACACAAGGTAGTTCGGTTTTTCGTATGATTTGTATGATTTGGACAGATTGTGGTAGACTTAGAGTTGGGTCATGGAATTTCACAGAGATGATCTACCCATGAAAATATGAGATCTGTGAAAATTTGGTAATTTTTGGATAAAGGATGAATATTTGGTGAATTTAATGCTCAGTTTTGGCTAAAAATGGTGAAAAATAGCTAAACATCATGAAAAATTCTGGAAAAATTCAGATAAGCTTTTTATAACATATAAAAGTCACACACAAAATTTCAGATCCATTGGAGAAGTCTAAGTAGGCTTTTCGGTAAAACGAGTTCTAGGGTTTTCTAGCTCGGTTTTGGTGAAAATGGCATGAAAAATGATATTTTGGTTCTGGAAAAATTACATGGAACTATGTGGATGGCAGGGGTTATCCCAGAAAAATTTGGGATTTTTCTAAGGTCGTTTGGTATTTTCGACATATTTGGTGTTTAAATGACGTTTAAAAATAGATAAATAAATGTTAGATATAAAAATTAATTCTGGAAATATTTTTATAAAATTCCTTACCGTCTAAAACTGATTTGTGCAAAATTTCAAGATCCGAGACTAAGCGGATATTTATTGGTGCTAAAAAGAACATAAAAACAAACTTTTAAAGCTTAAAACGCGTAAACCGGTAAAGTTCGCCTAAGCGAGCTGACCGGTGTATAAAAACCTTAAAAATGGACTATTTTCATGAAACTAAGTTAATCAAGTAAAAATAAATCATCCGAAAATAATTCGGATGATTTGGGTATTTTTACCCGACTTAGCAGTTTCCGGTATATTAAAGACGGAAACGGGCCCCGCGGCCAAACGGGGTGTCTAAACCGAGCTCTAATTTCATCACTTTAATTAAAATATCAGTAACAACTATTTTCGGGTCGTATGTGACCAAACTCATTTTTGAAAACATAAAGACGGATAACCGTGCTAGGCACGCAAAACGAGAAAACAAACTAATGGTCGTTTTGACTAAAGAACTCTAAGTGATATCACAATCTAAGTCCTGAGAAGTGTTTCGGGGTTAACATTGTTCCCGGATCGTGTACGGTACTGGGTTAACAGTGTCCCCAGACGTACCGGTTAACACGAATTTAAGTTATATTAATAGAAATTGTGTAGTAACGACTTAGGGATCGTATTACAGATCCGGACCGGTAGCCGCGCACAGTATTACATCTTTACTCACGAAAAGGTGAGTTTCAGGAGCCCCTTTTTACTGAACTGTTTTAAATATTTTCCCGGGGCGGAAAGCATGTTTTTATCAAAGTGTTTAAGTACATGCCGATCGCATGGAAATGAATGTATTTATATAATGTTTATTGTACGGGAATCGTACGGTAATGTATTAAGATGGTAATTGTCTGAGTTGCTAATATTGTAAGGCCCGAAACAGTGTTCTGGGTTAACAGTGTCCCCAGAGGTTATTAAATGTATTTCTGGGTTAACAGTGTCCCCAGAGGTTATTAAATGTGTTTCTGGGTTAACAGTTTCCCCAGAGGTTATTAAATGTGTTTCTGGGTTAACAGTGTCCCCAGAGGTTATTAAATGTGTTTCTGGGTTAACAGTGTCCCCAGAGGTTATTAGATGTGTTTCTGGGTTAACTGAGGTTTCACTTGTAGGCTCAGCATAATTACATCGCTAATTTATGATTACTATAATGAATTGTCATGGTTACTCACCAACTATTCGTAGTTGACCCGTTTTCTTTACATGCTTTCTAGGTACACCCAAATTGGAATGAGTGATACGTGCTTGATGATGTGTGCTATTTTGTGGAAGCTTAAAGGTCTATATTTTGTATTAAACATGTTAACGTACTATCGGTAAAACTTATGTGATAACGCCTAGACGGTAACGAAACTCAGAACAATGTAATACGTTTAAATTAATGTAGTGGTGTTTTCTTTATAAGCAATGCTGTTGATATCAGATGTGTCTGTTGCATCCCGTTTACGTTTCCGCTGCGGTTACGGGGTGTTACAGAACTTGGTATCAGAGCCATTGGTTATAAAGAATTAGGATGTCTTTAAAAGATACCTAAAATATAACCAGTAGCTCAAGTGTTATAAGATCTTAATATCAACTAATAATTTATAGTGACAAGGTCTGGATGAACTTGGATGGACAAGTGAGTTATTATGGTCCGGAACATAATAACAGACTTGTCCGCACGAGGGAATTCAGGGGAAGTCACGGGGTACTTTAATAGGTAAAATTGGCAACATATGTGCAAATATATGATAATATTGTTATGTGGTCAAGTTGTATAAGTAAGTGCATATTAATTTGATTATGATTTACACTATGGAAAGAACTATATGTTTGTTAACTTGTGTGCAGGTAAGAATGTCGAGAACTCCTAGTTTGTCGGTGGAGGAGGACCCGGAGGAAGTCAGCTCCGGGAACTCTGGGAGCCTACGCGTATCATCCAGCTCTGAGCCTAGCGAGGCTAGTCGTAGGAGCTCTGGCCAGTCCTCCCCAGTCAGGATTGTCAGATCCCCTACCCCGCCCGCACCACAGGCCATCCCTGTCCCTCCCCGATTCGGACCCCGCCTCACGGCGCGGATCAGTGTCCCACATGTCCCACCTACCTCGCCCCCACCCAGACCTGCTACCCGCAGGGGCTAATCCTCCCGCTCCCAGCCCGAGCCTGTGACTCCACATGTGTGGGGTCTCCCTAGGCAGGAAAGGGACGCGGCGGCATGGCTTCGAGTGCTCACCGAGCAGGTGAATGAGCACTCCGCCGCCTTGACAGTGGGAGTGCAGAGGCGGATGTATCTGGGGGACTGCATACTGGACCACCAGTATGCGATTGCGCAGCTGAAGAGGGAGTGCTCATACCCCCAGTGGATGATCGGCCGGATGGAGACGCGGATCCGGGTTATGCTGGCTGTGATGGTGGTGTTGGTGGCTGTGTTGGTGGGGTTGGTATACCACCGTGTTTAGTGATGTTAGGATGGTAGAAGTCATGGACCGCTTTTTGATACTCTGTGTAAGCAGTTAAGTGGTGATGCTAACATAGAGTGAATCTTGTGTAGTTATAATACAACCACTGGCCCTTAGGGGGTCTCTTTTGGGGTATATCATTATAGATACTTTTGGGTATCATTCAAGCACTGACCCATTGCGGGTTATGTCGAGATGATGCCGACATAGGCCCTATGTAGGAAAACTTAACTTATGTAATGATGACAGGAAAGTATGTGAACTGACATGGATGTAATATGTATTAATGTTTGTTAATGAATGGAAGGTTTGTTGTGTTTTATGATTGGAACTTGTATTAATTATATGTATTTTCTTGATGATGTGTAGAATGGCACCAAAACGATCAGCTCAAATGTCGGAAGTAGATGTGAGCCGTTTGATTGCTCAACAGTTAGAGGCGGCGATACCGGATATAGTATCGCGCATCGCCGCCAGTATTAACAATTCGACCAATCCAACCCCTCCGAGCAATCAAACGACCACCAATAATGACGGGGAACAAAATGTTAATCCTCCACAGAATGATAACACGATTCCGAGTAATGACGCACCGCCTAGGGTGGTCGTTACGGACAGTAATGGCCCTATACCAACTGTAGAGACGAACCGTACTGAACCGATTCCTTCATCCAGGGGATGTTCGATCAAAGACTTTATGTTGTGCAAACCTCTAGAGTTTAGCGGGTCTGAAGGACCAAATGGGTTGGTTAAGTGGATCGAGAAAATAGAATCAGTTGTGAACATCAGCAACTGCCCCGAGGACTGTGTTGTAAAGTACGCCACCTGCACATTCACGGACCATGCCTTGACATGGTGGAACACGATAGTGCAGACCTGGGGTCAGGCGGCGACAAACCGCATGACCTGGACAGAGCTCAAGGCTCTTGTACTGGAACATTTCTGCCCGAAAAACGAATTGCATAAATTAGAAAATGAATTGTGGAACCTGGAAATGCAGGGGGCAGACCATTTGGGTTATACGAACCGGTTTAATGAGTTGTCGCGATTGGTGCTATGGCTGGTCACCCCAGAGTCGAAGAGGGTTGAGCGTTATATTTGGGGGCTAACTCCAGTTGTAAGGAGTATAGTCAATTCTGGGGGACACCAGACGTATGAGGGTGCGGTGACGCAGGCTGGTATCGTCACATATGATTTCGTAAGGAGCGGTTCACTGAAGGTGGCAGGAGAATCCGCTGGGGGAAAGCGGGGTACACATGACTATAGGATCCAGGAAAAGCAGCAAAATAAACGTGCTAGGCCCACTGCCCAAAACTACGCCATGACTAGTTCAGGCGGAAGGCAAGAACCGCAGAAGGGAACGTTTCCTAGGTGTGGGAAATGCGGTTACCACCATGGTGGCGTGTGCAAAGAGGTGGTGTGCCACCGGTGTGGCAGGATTGGGCACTACGCACCGAGTTGTAGGACAAACCTGAACAACCTGAACCGACAACCGCAACCTATCCGTGCGCAGCCATTTAAGACCCAACCAGCCCGACAGCAAAACCCGCAAGGAAACCAAATGGTGACCACCAGCCGTGCTTGCTATGAATGCGGCAGCACGGATCACTTCAAAAGACACTGTCCGAAACTGAACCAGGGAGGAAACGGGAGGCAACCCACGGGTCAGGCATCGTTGTCCAATCCGGCGCGAGGCCGAGCATTCGTGATGGGGGCGAACGAAGCACGCCAGGACCCCAGTGTAGTGACAGATACATTCCTCGTCTCTGATCATTACGCTTCTGTATTATTTGATACAGGCGCCGATAGAAGTTTTGTTTCCGTTAAATTCCTGTCGATAGCAAACCTTCCAATTGGTGAGACCATAGAACCTTATACCGTAGAAGTCGCTAACGGTAAAACCATGATAGTTAATCGAATAGTTCGGAATTGCCCTTTTATTCTGAACGATCAATCCCTTCCGATTGACTTGTTACCGGTAGAATTGGGTAGTTTTGACGTGATAGTGGGAATGGATTGGTTAGCACGCAACAAAGTAGAAATAAGCTGTGAAAAGAAAATCGTCAAGATCCGGGTGTCGGATGACGAAGAGATATTAGTGCAAGGAGAAAAGTCAGGCACCATGATACCATTTATATCCCACCTCAAGGTGTTAAAATACATACGCCAAGGATGCGTGGTGTATCTAGCAAGCTTGACGGCCACTGATTCTGAGGAGAAACGGGTGGATGATATTCCAGTGGTACGCGAATTTCCACAAGTCTTCCCAGAAGAACTTCCTGGATTACCGCCAACCCGACAGGTGGAATTCAGAATCGACTTATTTCCTCAAGCTGGCCCTGTTGCTAAGGCGCCCTACCGACTTGCATCATCCGAGATGCAAGAATTATCCAACCAGTTGTAAGAATTGTTGGATAAAGGATTTATACGTCCCAGTTATTCCCCGTGGGGTGCACCTGTACTATTCGTGAAAAAGAAGGACGGGAGCCTTAGAATGTGCATTGATTACAGGGAATTGAACAATTTGACAATCAAAAATAGGTATCCTCTCCCCCGAATCGATGACCTGTTCGACCAACTACAAGGTGCGAGCTACTTCTCAAAAATAGATCTTAGATCGGGATACCATCAGGTTAGAATTCAGGAGGAGGATATCCCAAAAACCGCATTCCGGACTCGCTACGGCCATTACGAGTTCTTAGTCATGCCTTTTGGGCTAACAAATGCGCCAGCAGTGTTCATGGATCTCATGAATCGAGTTTGTAAACCATACCTCGATAAATTCGTCATCGTGTTTATTGACGATATTTTGATATACTCGAAGAGTAAAGAAGAGCACGAGCAACACTTAAGATTAATTTTAGAGCTTCTAAATCAGGAGAAGTTGTATGCAAAATTCTCCAAGTGTAACTTCTGGTTACAAGAAGTGCAATTCCTTGGTCACGTTATAAACCATCAAGGAATACACGTTGATCCAAGTAAGGTGGAAGCAGTTAAGAATTGGCAAGCGCCTAAATCGCCAAAGGAAATCCGCCAATTCTTAGGCTTAGCTGGATATTATCGTCGATTTATAGAGAACTTTTACAGCATCGCCCAACCTTTAACCCTTCTGACCCAAAAGGATCGAAAGTATGAATGGGGTGAAGAACAGGAAACGGCGTTTCAAACGCTAAAACAAAGATTGTGCCAAGCGCCGATCTTAAGTCTCCCCGACGGAGACGATGGTTTTGTCGTGTATTGTGACGCATCCCGGAGAGGGTTAGGATGCATGTTGATGCAAAATAATAAGGTTATAGCCTATGCTTCTCGACAGTTAAAAACACACGAGAAAAATTACACTACTCATGACTTAGAACTGGGAGCAGTCATCTTCGCACTTAAAATCTGGAGACATTATCTCTACGGTACAAAGTGCACCATCTTCACCGATCATAAAAGTTTGCAACACATATTCGATCAGAAAGAACTGAATATGAGGCAACGAAGATGGGTCGAGTTGTTAAGCGACTATGACTGTGACATCCGTTATCACCCCGGCAAGGCTAACGTCGTAGCCGATGCCTTGAGTAGGAAGGATCGGGTTAAGCCATTGCGAGTGCGAGCACTGGAAATGATAGTCCAGTCGAACCTTTCGGACCTGGTTCGAGTCGCTCAACGCGAGGCGTTGAAAGAGGAACAATTGGAAAAAGAGGGACTTTACGGTAACGAGAAGAATTTCGAACAGCGCGTGGACGAAATTCTCTATTTCAAAAATCGGATTTGGATCCCGACCCTCCATGACCTTCGAGAATTAATCATGGACGAAGCGCATAAATCGAAATATTCCATACATCCGGGATCGGATAAGATGTACAAGGATGTGAAGGAGTTCTACTGGTGGCCGGGTATGAAAAAGGATATAGCCACATACGTCGGCAAGTGTACGACGTGTGCGAGGGTTAAGGCGGAGCATCAGAAACCCTCGGGGATGTTACAACAACCGGAAATTCCCGAATGGAAATAGGAGCAAATCACGATGGATTTTGTGACACATCTCCCTAAGACGTCCCGTGGACACGATGCAATTTGGGTAATCGTGGATCGACTAACCAAGTCGGCACATTTTATTCCGATTAGAAATAATTATAACACCGAAAGACTTGCGCAGATTTATATAAATGAAATTGTGTCTCGTCATGGGATACCCATCTCAATCATCTCCGATCGAGATAGCCATTTCACCTCCAATCTTTGGCAAGCTGTACAAGAAGCGTTGGGAACGCGTATTGATCTAAGCACAGCTTACCACCCTCAGACCGACGGTCAGTCTGAGAGGACCATCCAAACACTGGAGGATTTGCTTCGTGCATGCGTACTGGATTTTAAGGGAAATTGGGATCAACATCTCCCACTCGTTGAATTTTCCTATAATAACAGTTACCATAGCAGTATAAAGGCAGCACCTTACGAAGCATTGTATGGACGGAAGTGCCGATCACCACTCTGCTGGACTGAAGTGGGCGACACACAGGTTATTAGATCAGATCTGGTCCAGGAAACGACTAGCAAAATCCTTGAAATTAAGAACAATCTAAAGGCCGCACGGGATCGGCAGAAGAGTTATGCCGATACCCGTAGAAAACCGTTATCATTTGAGAAAGGTGACAAAGTGTATTTGAAAGTATCACCTTGGAAAGGAGTAGTCAGATTTGGAAAGGCGGGGAAGTTAGCCTCTAGATACATTGGACCATTTGACATTACTGCAAAAATCGGTCCTGTAGCATACCGATTAGAACTGCCTGATGAATTAAGTGCAGTTCACAACGTGTTTCACGTGTCGAACTTGAAAAGGTGTCTGTCGGATGAGACATTGGTGTTACCACTAGAGGGTGTCCAATTAAATGATAAGCTTAATTTCGTAGAGGAACCCATAGAAATAGTGGACGGGAAAATCAAGCAACTTAGACACAATAAGATCTCGTTGGTCAAAGTTAGATGGAACTCGCAACGAGGCCCAGAATATACATGGGAACGAAAGGACGAATTTCAGAAGAAATACCCCCACCTATTTCCTCAAAAGGAAGTAGTTGACGCGTAAAATTTCGAGGACGAAATTTTTGTAACGGGGGGAGAATGTAACGATTCCGGCAAATTCAGGTATACCCTAGCCGGAAAATACCATTTATGTGTTATTTAATACTGAATATATGAATTATAATGTGTTTATACGAGTATATAAGATTCACAGTACGAATTATACTCGAATGTACAGCTAGTCGTATTGGAATTACGATTAACCGATGAACGGTTATTGAAACCCGAACGAATCGGGGATTACATTATAGACGAAATATATGATGTTTAGTAAGGTTTACGAAGTATTAAAGCTTCGGGATAGGTGAATTATGGCACAGAAAAAGGATTTCGATTTAATGGTACGTCGGTACGTTAAACGAAACCTTTAATACCAAACCAAGCAAGAGGTGATCGATCAAGTCGAAAAAGATGCACAACTACCGACAATATGATGTGTTAAGTCAATAAATGTCATGGTTTAAGTTTTTAAAGTTTTTAAATCGGTTTTACATAAATTTCATTTTTAAGCCGAAAAACGACCGTTTTAGCCTCGTTTTAAGCCGAATTAAACGTTTAACCAAAAAACGAACTGAATCAGATTATCCACAACATTATCCGGATTACACAATCTGAATGTGTGGCCAGGATTTGAGATGTGGGCCCCACCCCACACCAATACTAGGACCGATCATAAGTTGGGTCATGGAATTTCACAGATCTTTGCGATCTAAAGCTAGAAACACAAGGTAGTTGGGTTTTTCGTATGATTTGTATGATTTGGACAGATTGTGGTAAACTTAGAGTTGGGTCATGGAATTTCATAGAGATGATCTACGCATGAAAATATGAGATCTGTGAAAATTTGGTAATTTTTGGATAAAGGATGAATATTTGGTGAATTTAATGCTCAGTTTTGGCTAAAAATGGTGAAAAATAGCTAAACATCATGAAAAATTCTGGAAAAATTCAGATAAGCTTTTTATAACATATAAAAGTCACACACAAAATTTCAGGTCCATTGGAGAAGTCTAAGTAGGCTTTTCGGTAAAACGAGTTCTAGGGTTTTCTAGCTCGGTTTTGGTGAAAATGGCATGAAAAATGAGATTTTGGTTCTGGAAAAATTATAGGGAACTATGTGCATGGCAGGGGTCATCCCAGAAAAATTTGGGATTTTTCTATGGTCGTTTGGTATTTTCGACATATTTGGTGTTTAAATGACGTTTAAAAATAGATAAATAAATGTTAGATATAAAAATTAATTCTGGAAATATTTTTATAAAATTCCTTACCGTCAAAAACTGATTTGTGCAAAATTTCAAGATCCGAGACTAAGCGGATATTTATTGGTGCTAAAAAGAACATAAAAACAAACTTTTAAAGCTTAAAACGCGGTAAACCGGTAAAGTTCGCCTAAGCGAGCTGACCGGTGTATAAAAACCTTAAAAATGGACTATTTTCATGAAACTAAGTTAATCAAGTAAAAATAAATCATCCGAAAATAATTCGGATGATTTGGGTATTTTTACCCGACTTAGCAGTTTCCGGTATATTAAAGACGGAAACGGGCCCCGCGGCCAAACGGGGTGTCTAAACCGAGCTCTAATTTCACCACTTTAATTAAAATATCAGTAACAACTATTTTCGGGTCGTATGTGACCTAACTCATTTTTGAAAACATAAAGACGGATAACCGTGCTAGGCACGCAAAACGAGAAAACAAACTAATGGTAGTTTTGACTAAAGAACTCTAAGTGATATCACAATCTAAGTCCTGAGAAGTGTTTCGGGGTTAACATTGTTCCCGGATCGTGTACGGTACTGGGTTAACAGTGTCCCCAGACGTACCGGTTAACACGAATTTATGTTATATTAATAGAAATTGTGTAGTAACGACTTAGGGATCGTATTACAGATCCGGACCGGTAGCCGCGCACAGTATTACATCTTTACTCACGAAAAGGTGAGTTTCAGGAGCCCCTTTTTACTGAACTGTTTTAAATATTTTCCCGGGGCGGAAAGCATGTTTTTATCAAAGTGTTTAAGTACATGCCGATCGCATGGAAATGAATGTATTTATATAATGTTTATTGTACGGGAATCGTACGGTAATGTATTAAGATGGTAATTGTCTGAGTTGCTAATATTGTAAGGCCCGAAACAGTGTTCTGGGTTAACAGTGTCCCCAGAGGTTATTAAATGTATTTCTGGGTTAACAGTGTCCCCAGAGGTTATTAAATGTGTTTCTAGGTTAACAGTTTCCCCAGAGGTTATTAAATGTGTTTCTGGGTTAACAGTGTCCCCAGAGGTTATTAAATGTGTTTCTGGGTTAACAGTGTCCCCAGAGGTTATTAGATGTGTTTCTGGGTTAACAGAGGTTTCACTTGTAGGCTCAGCATAATTACATCGCTAATTTATGATTACTATAATGAATTGTCATGGTTACTCACCAACTATTCGTAGTTGACCCGTTTTCTTTACATGCTTTCTAGGTACACCCAAATTGGAATGAGTGATATGTGCTTGATGATGTGTGCTATTTTGTGGAAGCTTAAGGGTCTATATTTTGTATTAAACATGTTAACGTACTATCGGTAAAACTTATGTGATAACGCCTAGACGGTAACGAAACTCGGAACAATGTAATACGTTTAAATTAATGTAGTGGTGTTTTCTTATAAGCAATGCTGTTGATATCAGATGTGTCTGTTGCATCCCGTTTACGTTTCCGCTGCGGTTACGGGGTGTTACAGAACTTGGTATCAGATGGAATTAGCTCGTTATCAAAATGATTCGAGTGAAAAGACAACTTTTATTTATTGTTATACTAGTTGTAGTGATTTACAATTATCGCATGGAATTGTCATTTTTATATTATATATACTCAAAACCGTGGGTTACTTGCTCAACTTTATGTTGACAAAATATATATTTTCACGCATGGCGCATGTAGCTTTATTGGATGAATCGAGTATTGGAAGTTAGATGAGACCTTAGGTTGCTTGATGAATGAAGATCATGATCTTTTTGTTTTAAGTAATTTATGTTTTGAATATTTAATTGTAACGGTATTTCATTTGAAACGATATTTGTGCTTTTGAACTTGATATATGAATAAATAATTTAGATATTGACACGTGTATTTCACTTAGTGTCTTCTGATCTGTGATACAATCAATGTCTCGCCCGGCATGTTCCGCCGTAGGTTGGGGTGTGACAACATAGGTGTAGAATAAAACATAGATATGTATAAAAACTAATTTTCAAAATTGTAATTATAAATATAGATATATACAAACTGATGAAACTACACTCAAATAACATTAACATACAAAGAATATAATAAAAAACGCTAGTTTTCAATGGTTCCTTCAAGTTCTTAAATAATTTTACAGTTCTGTAATGGTAGCTCATATATATATATATACATATATTGAAAAAAATTAACAAAAAAAGTCTATGGATTAACCGATGTTATATTAATTAATAGAATTAATTAATTAATATAAAATAGAGATAACTAAAAATTCTAAAACATTATAATAAAAACATGTGGGCCATTAGGAGCAGTGACATTTGATTGATGTAGTTATTATTTATAATTGTTATTTTTAATTGTAAAAATGATGGGAGTAATGAGCCTAGTTCAAAAAAAATAAACATATATAAAAGTTTTTTATAAACCTATGGGCCCTTAAAGAGAGTGGGTCTGGGTCTTGAGCTCTCCCTGCCCTCCCCTTGGGCCTAACCTGCTTGAACCCATAAAATAAAACAAGAATTAGAGGTAAAATGGCGTACTTGTATACCTAGACGCAACGTTTCATATATATATATATATATATATCATAAATCTGCACTCAACGTACTCTCTTATTCTCTCTCGATTTCGTTTGTAAGTTTCATCATTTCGTTCATAACCATCATTGCACGCGAAATTGAGTGAAAGTCAGCTGTCAATTTTTTATGACTATGTAACTGAGATAGTCATTAGCAATAAAAGTGAAAGTTAATAATGTTACTGATCAAACTGCTAGTATGGATTATTATCGGACATTGACTAATAGTTTGGAATACCAGTAAAAGAAGTAAATAATTAATAGCTTAGATTATTAAAAGTCCAATAATATTCATATTGAGGAAGTAAATATTGGATTGGTACTACGAAATAGCAATTTCACCTCTATTATTAGCTTTGTTTTGTTGGTTTGTGTTATTGTGTATATGCATAAAAAAAGTCCAGCAGCTATGGGTTGCTAGTCACTTGGATACTGATGGGCCAAACCCAATGAAAATTCACACTTGGCCCGGGTACTGATGGGTTGATTCAGTAATATGCATTCATTTTAAACTTAAATATGCTTTTATTTTACAAAAATTCAGACACTTGGGTAATGATGGGTCGATTAAGGATTATACTATATATATATATACATATATAGTTGAAAATTGTAAAAAAAATAAAACTTAAATATGTTTTTATTTTACAAAGCAACTTTTAATCATTAAATTATACATATATGCTTGAAAGTCGATTCATTTTTTTTAAATAAATCCATTTATCTATTATTATTATTATTATAAATTGTCATATAAATTTATAAATTATAAATACATGTTTTAAATCTATCTATTTATTTTTTAGGTTAATTTAGTAAACTATACATATGTTAAAATGTAAAGATAATAATATACCAATCAGTTAAATATATAACAAAGTTTATCATATTTAAATTCTTGGGTTTTTTTATCAATGATTGTTTAGGGTTTTTTGTGAAACTTAATTTGATTTTGTGGCCAAAAATTGGTAAATAAATTGTTTGGTATAAATTAACTACAATTGGTTCAAAATTTGTTACGGACGAAAAATTGGAAACCTGGGTATTTTTAAAAGTTTGAGAATGCAAATAGATTTATCGCGAAATTTGTTGCGGTTCAAAGTGTTGATTTGAAAATGTCAAACAGATGAAAGTTAGAATTCGAATCATGATTTAGCTTTCAAATTTATTTTCAAGTGCATTATTGAGAATTATCAAAAGGTTCGGGATTTGGCAAATTGACCATTTTTCAATCAACTATTAAAATTTTAAAAAGATAGCGAACACTTCAGACATTCCACCCCAGGCCTATCAATATATTTTAACATTTATCAAATTTGAAACATTTGTGTCAGCATTAAATTTTTCTTAATGATGATCAGAACTTTGTATGGAAAATATATCATGCAAAACTATGCTCAAATGAACTACAATATTCACAAAATTGAATGGGTTTACATGATATTTTGTATGTTGTCATTATGGCAAAATCGAGAAGCCCCCCTGAAAATTATCAAAATGTTTTTCATCTGTGTAGCTCAGAAAAACATAATTCTTGAAGAACGTCCGTCGTTACAATTTAATGTTTGTCTTTCTTTTTATGGGTGGTAAATTTATAAATATATCAATAAAGCCATAAAGGTAACGCTTCATTTGTATCTAGTCTTAGTTGTTAAAACTACTATTGTTTAAGAAGACTTTTTCTCGATATTGGTTCAAAATCAAAATTATTTCAGTTATACATATGAAATTTTCAATAGAATGAGCGTACAGTTTTGCACGTGCATTTTTATTAAGTTCATTAAAAAAAAATCATTTGTGATATATATTATTTAATTTATGTATATATATAGTATAGATACAAGCATAGATGTAATACATTTTTTCATATACGTTAAGTAATTATTTGCTTACTTATAATGTTATTATTTGAATCATCCCGTGTGTTACACGGGCTCTAGCGCTAGTTACTAATTAACTAAAAATCTCAGTTAGCCTTTTATTTCATAACTAATATAAAATTGAAAACCGTAAATATGCATAAGACGTGTATATATATTTTGTTTTAACGAGATGAACTTTTTTTAAGAAAAAAGAACATATATATATATATTTATCTCTCGTACACTTTCTTTGATACCATTTCATCTCTCCTTGAAGAGGTAGGTCCCAGCAGAGCCCAGTTGGACCCGCAAGACTCACCTTAAACAGGGACGTCTGCGCAGAGACCAACTGGATCCGCAGGACCAACCATGCTCAGAGACGTGACGTCCTTACGCGCAGTACGCAAGCTGGTCCCGCAGGAAATGCCTCCCAATGGTGAAGGACTCCGCCTGTCCACGCAGCCTCGGATACAAGCCATTAGGGAAGGCCACCCGCGCAGCATGGCTACACGCACAAGGCACTTAGCTCTCGATCATTCAGTGTCACCTGAAGGAATGAGCCAAGCCGGGAGCAATCCCGCACAGAGGCGGGAGGGGGAATACTCCCGCCCAAATAAGCCAGTCCGTATACTGAAGGATCTTTTACTGTACCTGACGAGGTATGGGCGAAAGATCTGATCAGAGATACGACAGCTCACTAATACAGTATGGCGAGCAGCATGCTCCTATACTGTATCACTATTAGCCGCTGCCTACTCACCAACTACTGCCATACCACGTGCGTAGCCGTCAGTTGGTGGAACAGGAATAGTATACAGCAGGCCTGGTCACTATCAGCCGCTACCTACCCACCAACTACCAGCAGGGCACGTGCGTAGGCTACTGTTGGTGGAACAGGAATACTGTTGCAGCCGGCCATACCTCTTTGGAACCTACCTTCGGCTATAAATACCACAAATGGTATGACCATCTCATCATATCTTATTACATTATCATATTATCATCATATACCTGATATCTGCTCTAGCAATCTCTTAATATACTTTTATATTTAAAGAGCAATCTAGTCTGATTCTCACGCCGGAGGGTGGTCACAAGGAGGAACCCCCCCCCTTCTCAGTGACGAGCTCACGTGTCTGTTTTGCAGGTTATCAGAAGAACCATCTTCCAAGGGTCTAACCCCTCGTGGGAAACATCTCTCCAACCCCCAGGTTACCAGTAATCTGTCTGGGGTCCGGTTAGTGTTTCTTCATTGGCGCCATCCGTGCATAAAGCTAGAACTTTATTTTTCTCCAGTTTTTTCAAACTTCTACAAAGATGGTTAGAGAAATTCCGGTAACCACAACCCCAGCTACTGGGATGAACACCGACAACACAGTTTTTACGAACACTACCCCGGCTACCGAAGCCGGGGCAAGTGAAGTAAATTTTACGAACACTACCCCACTTACCAAAGCTGGGGCAAGTGCAGTAAACGATCACCTATTGGGATCCACCGATATCCAGATTGAGAAACGAAGACTCCCCCGCCAGACCCTCGATGAAGTTAAGGCATGGGCGGAGGCACGACAAAAGGAATTGCAGGCTGAGTTGGACGAACGCTTGCGTTCCGTGCAACAGGCCGACGAATTCGAATACTGGGAAGATGACTCGGAGGAATCCGACTCCGACGCGAACCCTCGCCATAGGGCAAAAGGGAAGCGTAAGGAAACGGAATCCCAACCGAAAAGGCATTTTGGACAAGCCTTCAA